>NC_068343.1:1290925-1549378 GCF_014633365.1 Diospyros lotus | reverse complement strand
TTTAATTTATTATTTTATGCTATTTTTTAAATTAATTATATTTGTTTGATTTTTTTAGATGGATTCATAATTTAATTATATTTTTTAATAAAAAATATTAAAATGGCACAACTATTTATAATCTATCATTGAAATAGATGTAGAATTCAGAAATATTATAATATTATTTAAAATTGTAAATTAATAATTTAGCACGCAAAATAGGTGCCAAGTCAAAATAAAGAAAGAAAATATTTTGAAATTCTTCAATCTGAATTCATAATTTTTTTTTTTGGGGGGGGGGAATAAGAAAATGCGAGTATTTAGCAACAGTCATCCTCCGGCTTTCTCCATCTTCATCATCGCAAGTCACACAGTCGAAGCCAAAACGAAACATAGGAGGGAGGGAACCAGAGAAGCGTGGATCCAGCGAAGAAGACGACGATGATCGAGCACAAGGTTCACGCCAGAGTGGGGCTGCTGGGGAACCCTAGCGACGTCTACTACGGACGCACCATATCCCTCAGCCTCGGCAACTTCTGGGCGTCCGTCCGGTTACATCCTTCCGAGCACCTCCTCATCTCTCCTCATCCCTTTCACGATCTCGTCCAATTCGATTCTCTCCCTCACCTGGTCCCCCTTCTCTCTCTCTCTCTGGATTAGTTTATACTCGAATTACACTTACTGGAAATCACTGCCATGATTGGAATTGATCTTACTTGCTTCGGTGATTAATGTTGCTGAGAGGTCATTTATTTATTTTTTTTTTCGTGTTTGAAATTGGAGGCATGTGATTGTTGCGCGAGCCCATTTGATTGGTTATGGTTGTTGGCTGATTATGTGAAGTTTTCATCTGACTGCGTTGTCTGTGACGTGGACTTAAAAGGGTTTAGACTTAGATCCCTAAAAGTTAGTGATAGAGATGCATAGCTCAAGGTGCTATTATCTGTTGAATTTCAAAGTAGTCATCTAACTGCCTTGGGCACTGCCTTAAGGAAAGTTAGTTTACTCTTTCAGAGTTTTCTTTAATCAGATTACTTGTGGATGTAGCGTGTGTATGCTAAAGAAAGTAACCGTGTAATGCATTGTTTCTTTATGGTTCAAGAGTTACGAGCGAAATATGCATTTATGTTTACTTCACATCTTTCAGTACATTAGCATTTAGCAAGCAAAGAAGGAGAGGAGAGTGGATTATCGCTCTTGTTAAGGAAATTGTTCAGTACTGCATTTATTTCCTCTATGAATTTCACTTTGTTACATTCACTGTGGACTTGCTGCATATGAGTTGAATTGTGAGAATTAAGTTCCTTTAGTAACTTTTATGTTTCAGGTGAATAGATTGAATAATGAAGGTTATTATGGTGGTGTGCGTTTGCTCATGGCAATTTGTAAAGTGTTTCACAATTACTGCAAAGACAATGATATTAATCTTCAGGGAGGGAATTTCACTTTATCATATGACACTACCATCCCTCGTCAGGTGAATCTTTCTACCATCAAAACTTCAAGTTGTTGCATTGACATCCCTTTAAATTGTTTTAGTTGGGTGATATAATTGCTATTCCAGTAGGCTTATGATAGTCACTCATTGGTTCGGTTGCATCTTATGTTACTCGACCATATTTTTTCTCTCTTCGTATCCTCATTTTCTTCTCACTTGTAAACTAAGATAAGACATCCAAGAAATGCAAGGAGAGCTGTTCATGACAGAGCTCCTCCCTGCCAAGTGAGGATTCAACTTTTAAGGATCCCCACCTTTATAGAATTATATTGTGACTAAAAGAAAAAGAAAAAAATAATTAACCTATGAATGTACTTGTCTAGAACAAAATTGGTTTACTTACATTTAGTTCAAAACAAACCGTGTAATTATGTAATGCGGTATTAATTTCCATTTTATTTTTAATTACTTAGTATTTTATCAGAAATTTGCTATTCTATATTTATGTTATCTGATGTTTTCTTTACATCTTTATGAATATTTTGTTTGCATTTCTCCTTGCATTAATTGTGCATGTGAACTTGGAGGCTGTGGCACTTATGGCTTTTGCACCACAGCCTTCCTTCCCCCCCCCCCCCCCCCCCCCCAAAAAAAAAAAAAAAAAAAAAAAAAAAGCAAAAAAGAGAGAGAAGAAACCCAAGAAAAGAAGTAATATATAACAAAAACAGATAGCTTACTGATTTTCCATTTTCTTGTTTTGCATCCAATTTTCTTCTAAACATCTGTTCTGTTGGATTTCTCAACCAGTGACCCCCAACACTTCTATCTGGTTAAACGTTAAATAATCAATCACAAGCCTTATTCCCGTTAGAGATCTCCAACCCTCAAAATAATAATAATAAAAAAAAAGAACCTGCTGTTTAGAATAATCAGCGCTTACTTTATTCAGGGTCTTACTATGGGATTTTGTTTATTTGATTCTCTTTTTGTTCTATACATTTTTGTGACTCATCAACTTGAGCGTAATACTTTCCATCTATGTTATTAACACTTAACTGTTTACTACAACATTTGCAACTTAAAAAAAGGGTGACATCTTTTGATTTAGTTTTTAGCCTCGGACAACATCTCAGCTCAGTACTCCAAAGTTCTTAAAAGATATGGGAAAATGAACTTAGAAAGATAATGATTGCTGTGTAGCAGTTTTCTCTTTTCAGGTACACTAATGAATCTGTGGATCAGAATAATTAATGTAATGGAATTGAATTAAACTGACCTAAGCAATTTAAAAGTTGAGAATCCTTGAAGAGATTGTCAGGGCCCATTGGTTACTCCTTTTTGTAGTTTTCTATTTACATTTTATTATTTTGAAAAATGAAAATAGAAAATGACATTTAATTGATTGTTTGCGCTTTCAAAATATCTGAAGAAGCAACTAAAGTATCTTTAGAAAAAAACAAAAAATAAAACCAATACACTGATGGCCCCTTCCTTACATGTTTCATTAACCGAAAATAGAAAATGAAAAGCTCTTGAGAAACGGCCAGCCCCCTACATGTTACTTTTCAAACAGCTGCGACAACCATGTGTGGCCATTTTATTTGTGATATCATGCTGTGGACTTACTTGGACCTTAAAGTGCATTTTCTATTTACCTTCACAACGCACTTCCTTCATATTTTGTGGATTCTTCCTTGCATGCATTGCCAAATGAAGACAAATTATGTACTAGCTGCAACTTGGAGGGTTTCATTCCTTTTGTTTACTGCAACAGCATCAATGTACAGCGTTTGTGTCTCCACATTTGAGCAAATATGTTTTCTGACATTTTTATGACAATGCACTGTTGTTCTAGCATACTTGAGTTGATCATTCTATTAGAATGTTTATTGTGCTTCTTGCGGCAAGACATGGCTTCTGGTGTCTCTTTTTTAAGTTCCATTTTCTTATATGTTCAGACAGGGCTTTCTGGTTCCAGTGCTATTGTATGTGCTGCACTCAACTGCCTCCTTGACTTCTACAAAGTTAGACATTTGATTAAAGTAGAGGTCAGACCAAATCTTGTCCTGAATGCAGAAAAAGAGCTCGGTATTGTTGCCGGTCTGCAGGACCGGGTAGCACAGGTCTATGGGGGGCTTGTTTACATGGTATGCTACCTGAAGGCGGAGAGTTGAGATTACATGTAAACATATGACAATATCTGAACCATCAACCTATTTTGTTTTAGGATTTTAGCAAGGAGTACATAGATGACCTGGGCCATGGAATGTATACACCCATGGATATCGATCTTCTCCCACCTCTGCATCTTATCTATGCTGAGAATCCAAGTGATTCAGGGAAGGTTAGAAACTCTCTGTTCCTCTCATGATATTTTTCTTTTCTTCCTTCTCTTTTTTTTTTTCTCGTCCCCCTTCAAGAAGATCATTCTACTTATAGCTAGCAATGCTCTTGTATGGTCTTGCTTGCTACAATATTGAGATGGCAATTTGTGATTTTTATTTTTTTTTTACTGTTTTATCTGACTTTTTAGAGTTGGTCTGCAATTCTCACTTCAATTCCACAGTTTAAAAGCCGAATAAGGTTTTTGAAATTGTATTAAATCTACCAGTGTGTTCATATGTATGGTTTTTGTTAGAGACCTTGATTTATGATGATCTCTGCTGTCCTAGAGAATTTTCTGACAAACTCCTTCATGCCCCTCTTTTCTCAAAAGGAGGTTCTTTTGGCTTATAGTAGATTTTGGTTTCAATGATTGTTTGAAGCTATATCAGTAGCTCTTGTCATATATGTGTGCATATATATATATATATATATTATAATGCATACCACTTCATGGCATGATGCGGAGCTAGAAAATTCTTTCATATCTAAATTATTGGGTTTTAGAGGAGCACATCCAATATAATTGGTAATGAGATGTTTCACAAAAAAAATGGAAAAATTAATGCAGGTGCATAGTACAGTCCGGCAAAGGTGGCTTGATGGTGATAAGTTCACTACATCATCTATGGAGGAGGTTGCAAATTTACCTTTAGAAGGACGGACTGCGTTACTGGAAAAGAACTATACCAAATTTGCAGAGCTCATGAACCGTAATTTTGACCTTCGAAGGTAAACTATCCACTGTAATTCACAGTGTCAAATGAATTGTGGGTAAGAATATTCTGCTGTCTCCTGAATTTTGCACAGGGCCATGTTTGGAGATGATGTTCTTGGTGCTCTAAACCTAAAGATGGTGGAGGTAGCCCGAAGCGTTGGTGCTGCTGCAAAATTTACTGGTAGCGGAGGTGCAGTGGTTGCCTTTTGTCCTAATGGGCCTTCACAAGCTAAACTCCTGGAGGATGCTTGTGAGAAAGCTGGATTTGTCATTGAACCAGTTAAAGTTGTCTCTTCTTGTCTAAATGAGATTGATCTCAAAACCCTGTCACCACAGTAAATGTATTCTCTCAACCCTAGTCTTGTTTCCACTAGCTGATTGAACGTTATGGAATTTTTCTTCCCTAATCAATAAAGTTTAGTCAGGCCCACGGTGGTCTTGCTGTTGTTCTGGGGATCAGTAAAATGCTGTCTTTTTAAATTTCTGTTCCCTGGCAGTATCTGTATAAGCCCTTTTATGATGATAATTTGTTATAAAAATTAATGAAAGAGATATTGCCTCTTTGATGATGTTAATTTGTTGGTAGGAGGGCACAAGTCAATGTTGTGACAAGAATAGGTCCATGATGTTAATGTGTATAAATACGACTCTTATCTACTTTAGTACAGCAAGAAGTCGTATATACTGAAAATGCTTTTTTGGGCATGTACAATATTACCCAAAAGACACTAAAACAATAACAATGAATGAAATGAGAGGAAGAAAAATATCAGAAAAGCATATTATTTGAGCTCTTAATTGAGCTCAAACACGGTTAGATTTATAGCAAGCAGATCCTGCACAATCATGGCTACTTCTCTAGTAGTATCGACCGTTCATATTGAGAAGAATCATTAAATCTACAATTAACAACATAAGTTACAGTGGCAAAGCCTTTGTTGGGTACTGTGGCATGCACCAGACCTGCTGTGGAATCTCTCTTCTTCCCCTTGGTTCCAATTAGTCGTCGCAGAGAGATGCCATGAGCTCAAGCGGCGCTGCCCAGATTGGAAGATCAACCAAAGATTGCTTCATATGCTCCTCTTGCAAATTGCACATTGCCTCGGCAACATCACAAAGGTTTGAAATGTCTTCTATCACTGCTTCCTCTGCTTCTACCTGCGTAAAGCCCAGAAACAATCACCCAATTAGTATCAAATACACAATTTTGGTGTGCTTCGGGAAACCTTCAAATGGTAGCCCGATTGTCTATGTTTGGGCGATTAAAGCTGTTTGGATGCTGGGAAAATGCAAGGAAGCAAGAGAAATGAACTAAAGAGTTAGAATTTTCTTTTTGTTTTTATTAGGAGACCAGGAAAACAAAACCCATAAGCAACTGTTCCTAATTTTTCACTTGGTTTAGCTGCATTTCCCATATTCTGGAAACCAGAACATATAATTAGAACAGTAAATGATCCAATTTTTTTGTTTTCTTCAGCTTTCTTCCGTTTCCCAGCAACCAACCAGTCGGGATCTAGGCAGATATTTGCCCTAAAATTGATCCAGAGCTTCAAAATGAAAACCCAGAATGAAGAACACAAGCCCTACCCGAAGTAGCAGGTTGTCGAGGACCCGACGGGCAGCAGGCTCAGACGAATTCTGCGATGGGGCAGGCAAACCGGCGGCTAAAGCTTCCGAAGACGACTCCGTCGTCTGCTCGTGCAATTGGTGCTGCCGTTGTTGGTGTTGCGCTTTTCCTTCTAATGAATTCAACATGTTCGACAAAAGTTCCCACTTGTCGATCTCTTTCTGGTACTTGTCTCTGAGTTTGGTGAGTGCCCTCTTCTTCCTTTCCCGCCGGCTCTCCTCCTCTGCCTCCGGATCTGGCGGCGGAGGAACCGAGGTGTCGGCGGCAGTGGGGTCCAGACGTTGGCGCTTCTTGCGCTTGTAGACGAAGCCATCGTCGTTGACAAGCTCCCACTCGCCTTCTTCCCATTCTGTCGTGGCCATGTTTCTTGAGCGGGAAACTTAACAAATTCGACCCAAAATAGGAAGCCCCAGAATTTGAAAAAGGTACAGATTGCAGAGAGAGAGAGAGAGAGTCCCCTTGTTTGGGTCTCTGAGGACGGAGACGGGCGCTGGTTTGGATTTCAGTGGGACTGATATCATCTCTCTATCAAACATATCCACTGCAAGGGAGTGTTTGGATGGATTGGTAGTTTAAAATTATCAAATTTCGATTCCATTCTTGTTTTATTTATAGGTTTTAATTGATCTTTATCTAATTTAAGTTGGAATTTGTTCAAAATTGAAAATAAATTATAATTAATATAGTATTATTATTATTATTATTATTATTATTATTATTATTTATTGTTAATATACATATAATAAATTAGCATTTAAAATTCAAATATATACTATATACATATTTAAAAATTTATATATGCACATTTTTTAGAAATTTTATATTAATAAATAGAAAAAAAAAATATTCAAGATGGTTAATGGACTAGTTTGCTCTTGACTCTAATTGGTCCAATGTTTAGTTTAGAAATTTTAAAGATCTCAATTTCAGTTCCAGCTAGTCTAAGCTTGGTTTATTTCGAATTAAATAAATATTCTTATTTGAATAAATTTTCTAAAAAAATATCTCATTTTGTGAGATTTATGTTAATGTAAAAAATGTCATTATCTAAAAAGACATTTACTGTATGAGAGAACTTTTTTTTCGAAAAAAATGTGTTATTCAGAATAATTTTATTTTTTTATAAATATAAATTATAACAAGATATTTATGTGATTAAAAAATATAAATATTCTTAATAATTTTGTACTTTACAACTTTAGTTACTTTTTTTTTCTTTAGTTTCATTATCATAATTATTAATATAATAAAAATATCTTTGTATTTTTTTTCTCATCCCTTTATTATCTTCCTTTATTTAACAAATTGATTAGAATTCAACAATTATTGATATTTATTTTATTTTAACAGTGGTTAAATCATCAAAAAAACTTGAGAGAGATTGACAAACAATTAAATTACTAATAGTTTATTATATAAAAATAAAAAGTATAAATATATATTTTATCATGATAAAAAATTAAATATATTTAAAATAATAATAAATATAAGTATAACATGATATATAAAATTGTTGAAACGTGAACAAATTAGAGAAGTTTTTGATTATTGATAATTTTTTGCTTAAATTATCTCACTCTTTCTAAAATTAATGATTTGGCTCATTTTAATTTAAGTGTATGAATTAGTTCTTAGAAAATTAAAATACATAAAGATAAAATTAAAACTACAATTTTACAATATTTAAAATTTTTAAATATGCGTGATGGACCATTTATATTATTCTTAAAAATTCAAGAAATATAAAGTTAAGAGATATTTTTATTATTTTTCAAATATTAATATTTTTTTTATATTTTTATCAAACAACAAAAATATTAAGTGTAATTTATAATTTATCCTTTTACATTTTTATAATTACCAAAAAATATTATTCAAAATTATTTGTATTTATAAATTATAATGGATTAAACATGAATAAGATGCCAGAAAATTTTTGGGTATTTTTATATTATATATTATGTAATACATTATTTATATTATATAAAATATATCGGACACTGAGCCATGGAATGGAACTGGCTGCCGTGGCAAGAGGAGAGGACATCAGCATATCCAGTTCATCTCAAGGCCACTTACAGGACACCAGAGAGAAGAAGCCATTGCCTCAAATCCAAATCCAAATCCAAATCCAAAGCCATCTCCATCTCCGGCGACGATGAAGTCGTCGATTTACTTCTCCCAGCTATCCCTAATCTTCCTTCGCTCAAAACCCCTCTCCTTAAGGCCAAGTCTCTCTCTTCCCCTCCGCTCGAGACCCAAGCTCCCATCCAAATTATTCTCAATCCAACCCTTCTCCACCACCTTAACCCAATACCCACTTCAATACGACCTGATCGTCTCTCGCCCAGCTCAGTCTTCTTCACCTACCCAACGCCGCCGCCGCCCCCGAGAACCTCCACTCGCTCAGTCCCAACCTGCCGAGTCGCCCGACTCGGAATCCGGCACCGAGTTGGGTTTCGACGATTGGGTCGACAGGAAACTGACGTCGCCGCCTTCCGAGACCGAGTCACTTCGGCCTGTGTTGGATAAGTCGAAGCGGAAGTACTATAACAAGAGGCGGAGGAGAATGTACGGGTCGGATTCAGAGGATGAGGCTAGGCGTCGCGATGATGACGGGTTTGTTGAGTTGAAGCCCGAAGTGGTTGAGTTTCGGACGCTGCATAAGAGGGAGGAGGAGTTGTATTTCTACGATACGTTTGCTTACCCGTGGGAGAAGGAGAAGCATTATAGGATGGTGTATCAGTTGGAGAAGAAGTACTTTCCTGATCAGTGCTTCGACAAGGCGTTTCTTGAACCCGGCGAGTCGAAAAAGAGAGTGGTTGAGAAGGGAGAAATTAAAGAGAAGGGGCTAGTTTTCTTTGAGGATGAAGAGAAGGGCAAGGATGAGAGTGAGAGAGACAAAGGGTTGGTGAAGGATGTGAAGATAGATGTTTCCGAGAAGAAAGTGGAAGAGTTCTTTAAGTGTTTGACGAAAGTCCCCAATAAGGACGATGTTGCCAATGCTGAGCCTTTTATTTCGACAAGGAGTATTGGGCTACCCCCAAGATGGGATAGCCCTTGTGGAACTGTTGTCCTAGTGAATAAACCTAAAGGTTAGTGAATTTTGGCTTTGTTCTGTTGTCAATTTAATCCCTTTGGAGGTTAATAGGTATGCACGGATTTCTCGGTTTTTTTAGGGGTGACATTCGGTCGGTTTGATTATCAATTCGACCGAAATGTTGAAACCGAATAAGGTGAAATTGTGTAAAAAATCCAATTGAACCAACCAAAGAAACCAAAAACCAAAATACCTGAACCAACCCCAAAAAAAACCGAAAAGTTGTGAGTGAAATTTTTAATTACCTGAGCAAATTTTTCCAGTTGCTCAAGTAAATAATAAAGTTATGTGAGTAATCTTAGATGTTACTCGATTATTCTTGAGATTGTAGTGAGTAATTCAATTATTACTTGACTAGTGAGCAATGTTAATTGATTAATTTTCAGAAGAGAGAGTGAGTTAATTTCTGAACTATTATTACTCAAGTAATGAGTAATGTTAGTCAACTAATACATGAAATTACATGAGTAATTACTGCATCATACTCGATTAAGAAGTAACATTAGTCTGTAGAATTATTATCCAAATTCCAAGAATATTCATGTCAAATCACTAAGAACAAAATAAACAATAAACAGAAGCGTACCTGTATCCATTATGATGATTGATCAAAACGGGTCTTTTGATCTTCCAATTAATTCGTAGTTTCTTAAAATTTCTCTGTTGATGGGGATGCAGAGAGATCAAAACTACTTAATCAATTGGGGACCATAACCCCTTTATATAGCAGTTAACAACTTCTAATATTTCTAAATTGGCCCTCATCAATTTAGAAATATAACTTATGTCTCTACACATTAATTCCATGATAGTTTAATACCCAATAGTCCAAAAATAAACTTTATAAATCACTTTTAATTGGCTAAACCTTAAGATAGCATTACACATTTCACAATACATTTGTGGCCCTATATATTGAATAATTTATTTTCAACAATCTCCCACTGAGCCACATATGTAACTTTACAAATGTGCACAACTTTATGAGCTCCAAAATTTTTGCTATCACTATTAAGGGTATTTTCGAACAATCTCGTCCATTAATTATATTTATATAGGATCAAAGTGATCTTCGTCACATTTAGCGTGACTAAATTCATCAATGGTCACGTATACCAATACAACCAAATGACATAGATTAATCATGGATGTGTAGATGGAAATTACATGTGATGTGATCCAAACATGTCTATTTCCAACTGGTCCTACCTTATTCCTTAGTGAGATCAATACTGAATATAATATATCAGAGTGAAATGAACCGAATACTTTATTTCTGTACAAAAAATATTCAAATACAAGAATGTCTTTATAAACAAACATAAAACAACGAGAATACAAACTCTCACTAAAACATGATATCTTCACACAATACAACACCCATATGAATAGTGTGCTCATGAAAGACCTTAGGTGATAATCCCTTGGTAAGCGGATCCGCAATCATGGAGTTTGTCCTAATGTGTTCTATGCAAATCTGTTCACTCTGCACTCTTTCCTTCACAACTAGGAACTTTATGTCAATATGCTTAGACTTAGATGAGCTCCTATTGTTATTGGAATACAGAACTGCTAATTTATTATCACAATATAACTTAAATGGTTTTTCTATACCATCCAAAATGCGCAGTTTAGTGACAAAATGTCGCAGTCATATTCCGTGGTTAGATGCCTCATAACACGCCACGAATTCTGCCTCCATGGTGGAAGATGCTACGAGTGTCTGCTTGGCACTCCTCCAACTAGCAGATAAATGTAGCCTAAAGTGGATCTTCTACTATCTTGGCATCCGGCAAAATCGGAGTCGGAATACCCTAAGATCTCCAATTGATCCGATCTCCTATATGTGAGCATGTAATATTTTGTTCTCTGCAAGTATCGCATAGCCCGTTTTGCTGCTTTCCAATGATCCATGCCAGGGTTGTTTAAATATCTGTCTAACATGCCAACAATGAATGTTATATCCGGACGTGTACAAACTTGAGCATACATTAGACTCCCGACAGCTGACGCATAGGGAATCTTCTACATCTCCTTAACTTCAAGTTGATTCTTAGGGCACTGACTGAGACTAAATTTGTCTCCCTTAGCGACAAGGGTGTCACCTGGCTTACAATTCTGCATGCCAAATCTTTTAAGCACCTTATTGATGTAGCTTTTTTGTGATAATCCAAGAATATACCAAGAACGATCTCGGTGTATCTGAATCCCTAACACAAAAAAGGCATCACCAAGATCTCTCATCTCAAAATTCTTTGATAGATATCTCTTGATTTCATGCAACAAGCCTATATCATTAGTGGCAAGCAATATGTCATCAACATACAAAACCAAGAAAATATGTTTACTCTCACTGAATTTTTGATACATACACTCATCCATAGCATTAACCTCAAAACCAAACGAGATAATGACTTGATGAAATTTGTGATACCATTGACGGGAAGCTTGTTTGAGCCTATAGATGGATTTCTTTAATTTGCAAACCATATTCTTTGGGTCTCCTGACACAGTTTTCTAGTTGCACCATATAGATCGTTTCATCAATGTCGCCATTGAGAAACGCCGTCTTAACATCCATCTGATGTAACTCAAGATCAAAATGTGCAATAAGCGCCATAATAGCCCTAAAAGAGTCTTTTGTAGAAATCGGAGAGAAAGTCTCTTTGTAGTCAATGCCCTCCTTTTGGGTAAAGCCTTTAGTTACAAGACGAGCCTTATATCTTTCCACATTACCTTTTGAATTCCTCTTGGTTTTAAATATCCATTTACAACCAATGGGTTTCGCACCTATTGGTAATGGGACAAGATCCCAAACTTTATTGTCTTGCATAAACTTGTACTCCTCATTCATGGCATCAATTCACTTTTGAGAGTTAGAATCCTGCATGGCTTGATGGACATTAATTGGATCATCATCCACCATTCCAATAACTTCCTCACGTTCTTGAAGAAATACTATATAATCGTCTGGGATTGCACGTCTTCTTTCTCTAGTGGATCTCCTTAGTTCTTGAGGTTGTTGAGTTTGTTCTTCAGGAATAATTACTTCATTCTGAATGGGAGGTTGTTCAACATTGTCTTGTTGAGATTCCTGATTTCTTTCTTAATCAATGACAGGTATAGAAGCCTGTACATTATCAAAAATAATAGTAGGAATTGAAACCGATTCCTCCTCAAAGACAATGTCTCTAACCTTATTTCTCCCACCAAACTCAATATCCTCAAAAAATGTTACAGTTCCCATTTCAAAAATTGACCTAAGTGTGGGATCATAAAATTTGTAGCCCCTAGATCGCTCAGAATAACCAATAAAGTAGCTGCTCACTGTTTTGGAGTCCAATTTCTTTTCATGTGACCCATAAGGTCTTGCCTCAGCTGGACATCCCCAAATGTGAAAATGCTTTAAACTAGACTTTTTGTCTGTCCAAAGCTCATAAGGTGTTTTGGCAACTGCTTTAGTTGGAACTCTATTTAGAATATAAGCTGTAGTCTTTAGTGCTTCTCCCCAGAGTGATTTTGGTAAGGTAGAATGACTAATCATACTCCTCACCATATCCTTAAGAGTTTTGTTTCGTCTTTCAGCTACACCATTCATGCTAGGAGATCCTGGCATAGTGTATTGTGGGACGATTCCACATTCCTCTAGGAATTTAGTAAATGGTCCTGGACGTTGTTCGCCTGAACCGTCATATCTGCCATAGTACTCACCACCACGGTCAGATCTGACGATTTTAATCCTTTTGTTGAGTTGATTCTCAACTTCAGCTTTAAAAGCTTTTAACACATCTAAAGACTGAGATTTCTCATGAATGAGATATAGGTACCCATAACGTAAGTAATCGTCTATGAATGAGATAAAATATTGTTGACCATTCCAAGAACCCGTAGGGAATGGTCCACAAATATCTGTATGAATCAATTCTAAGACGTCTGAAGTTCTGTTGGCACCTAATCTCTTAATTTTGGTCTGTTTTCCCTTGATGCAATCAATGCAGACATCAAAGTCTGTGAAGTCAAGGGAATCCAAAATGCCATCAGACACAAGTCTCTCAATTCTAGCTTTTGAGATATGACCTAATCGCTTGTGCCATAATGACGCTGAATTTTCTTTGTTTAATTTGCGTTTAGTACCCCGAGATTTCACGTGCAAGGTTTCATGATATGACGCAACAGTATCAAGCAAATATAGGTTATCATATGCACATAATAAACTAGTACCAATAACATTTGAATTTAATGAAAGACTAAACTGATTGTTTCCAAAAGAACAATAATATCCAGATTTGTCCAATAAAGAAACAGAAACCAAATTTCGTCTAAAAGATGGTACAACAAAAGTGTCTTTCAAATCCAAATAATAACCAGTTGCTAATAATAACCTAAAAGTGCCTATTACATCAATTTCCACCGATTTTCCATCACCAGCAAATATGTATCTTTCACCATCAGTTGGCTTTCGGTAGCTCAGGCAATCCTGCATAGAAACACTTATGTGAGTAGTAGCACCAGAATCTAACCACCAAGTGTTTTTAGGTACTGAAGCTAAATTAACCTCAGAACAGACCAAATTTAGAATTGTACCTTTCTTTGCACGCCAAGCGTGATATTTGGCACAATCCTTCTTCACATGTCCATGCTTATTGCAAAAGAAACAACCCTTATTGTCTTGTTGTTGTTTCTTCTGTGCTGGACCCATAGGAGCAATTTCATATCCTTTCTTTCTTTTCTTGCCCTTATCTTTAGAGGTACTAGCCAAGTGAGCACTTTCAGTTCTATCATACTTCAATCTTTCTTCCTCTTGCACACAATAGGAAATGAGCTCATTTAGAGACCATTTCTCCTTCTAGCAGTTGTAACTGACCTTAAATTGATTGAAGTGTGCAGGAAGCGGGATTAATACCAAATGCACAAGCAAGTCATCAGACAGCTCAAGCTTTAATCCCTTAAGTTTTGAAGCAATGTGAGACATTTCCATGATGTACTCCCTTATGTTATCTTTGCCTGTATATTTCATTGAAATCAAGCATTGCAAAAGCGTGCTTGTTTCAGCCTTATCGTTTTTCGCAAAACGCCTCTCAATTTCGGCAAGGAACTCCTTAGCATTAGTTATCCCTTCGAACGCTGCACCTCTAAAGGCTTCCAGAATGCCGTGCTTAATGATCATAAGACTCATGCGATTTGAGCGGTCCCACTTCTCAAAGTTCCTCCTATCATGAAGTGAACTTTCATCCGTAAGAGGAGCGGGTTGCTCAATCTTGAGCACAAGGTCTAGATCCATGCAGCCTAGAACAATCAAATTGTTCTCTTTCCAATCCTTGAAGTTTGTCCCATTCAGCATGGGAATTGAATTTATATTGGCAGATATTGTAGTAGCAGACACATTAGCTGTATAGAGAACAAAATAACCAAATAAAAACATGCTCAATTAATATCCATAATAAATCAATCAATAAATTCAAATAATGGTGAGCCCCATCTCAAGATACCTAACGTAACATTAATATCAAGTCTTTGGATAGTAATATTAATTGTAAGTGGTACTCTTGGTGTAGTAATCAAACACTGATAATAACTACATATCAAACAATAAATCTTCCTTTGGGCCAATTTATTGGTCACATGTATAAACCGAACAATTATCACGCATTTATTACCACAGGTGCACATGAAATTATGTTAAATATTTACCTTCCTTTGAGTCGATAAATATTCACACAAATTACATCCACACAACTGTTTATATCTTAAAACAAATTAATTTCCACAAGAAACACTGATAATAACTACATATCAAACAATAAATCTTCCTTTGGGCCGATTTATTGGTCACATGTATAAACCGAACAATTATCACGCATTTATTACCACAGATGCACATGAAATTATGTTAAATATTTACCTTCCTTTGGATCGATAAATATTCACACAAGTTACATCCACACAACTGTTTATATCTTAAAATAAATTAATATCCACAAGAGATGTCACTTTGGCGACATGTTATTTCAATTAATTTATTTTAATATATATATAAGCAAGCCAATATCTGAATTTACAAATGCACCAAATTCCAAAGTGGTGCCACTAAGACTGGAAATGCATGCGCCACTAAGACTGGAATTGCATGCCAATATTAATTTATTGTTATATTTTTCTTCTACAGGAAAAATAATAGAAAAACGAATTAAAAACTGTTCTGAATTTAATTAATTAAATAATTAATTGATAAATTGGAGTTTTGGGCCATGTCTGAAAACCCTAGGGGATGAACCCCTAGGGATGGAGGCAGCGGTTAGGCCGCCCCTCTGCCACGACACCGCGGCCTGGAGGCCGTGGCCATGTCTTTTCCTTAATGCTGCGGCCAGTGGCCACAGCTTTTAATTTATTGAATGCAGCGGTCATTTGGCCGCTGCCATCTTGATGCCGTGGCCACTGGCCACGGCTTTGATTTTCTTGATGCCGCAGCCAGATGGCCGCGGCTGTTCCTTATTGGTGTAGTCTTTTATTGCGCCGCAACTGAATGTAAAAACTTTATTTTAAAAAATCGAATCCATGAAAAAACTCAAATTTCATAACGTGAAAAGTAAATCATGGATAAAAACAATACGATTCTTAATGATTTAACATGAAACCGCTCTAATACCACTTGTAGAATTATTATCCAAATTTCAAGAATATTCATGTCAAATCACTAAGAACAAAATAAACAATAAACGGAAGCGTACCTGTATCCATTATGATGATTGATCAAAACGGGTCTTTTGATCTTTCAATTGATTCGTAGTTTCTTAGAATTTCTCTATTAATGGGGATGCAGAGAGATCAAAACTACTTAATCAATTGGGGACCATAACCCCTTTATATAGCAGTTAACAACTTCTAATATTTCTGAATTGGCCTCTCATCAATTTAGAAATATAACTTATGTCTCTACACATTAATTCCATGATAGTTTAATACCCAATAGCCCAAAAATAAACTTTATAAATCACTTTTAATTGGCTAAACCTTAAGATAGCATTACACATTTCACAATACATTTGTGGCCCTATATATTGAATAATTTATTTTCAACATAGTCAAGTAATCAAAATTTTACTCAAGTTATCGGTAGGTTCGGTTTTTTTGATTTTTTTTAATACGAAAATCAAACTGAACTGAATTAATCGAAATTGCCAAACTTGAAAACCAAACTGAATTAAACCTTATCTTGAACCAAACCGAACCAGCAATTTCGGTTGGTTCAATTTGGTTATTTTGGTTAAATTGAAATTTTGTTCACCCCTAGTTTTCATTGTGCTATACTTCTGCCGGAGTGACAAATATAATTGCTGGAATTTGCAGTTAGATGTTACTGGCTCAACTGTATGAGGTATATTATGAAAACACGGAAACTTATGTAACAAAAAACCAATGGATCATACAAATGAGCAAATAGAAGATATGCATGCTCAAGGTCTATTAGTTTTGGTAATTTTGCTGTATGGTCTGAACAGTGATGTTGCATTATTTCCCGGCCCAGACCCTTTTTCTCTTTTGTGGAACTACTCTAAATATGTTAAACTCCTGTGATTGGGATATATTGATGCTGAGTTTTTTACATTGTGTTTTCTTTGGGAAAGAATAGAATTATGGTAATTTCTTTTTTATGTATTCTTGAAGATAATTATATAATACCATGGTATAGGATGGACGTCATTTACAGTTTGTGGAAAGTTGCGGAGAATTGTCAAGGAGAAAAAGGTGACTGTGCTTTACTCGATCTGGGTTTGAGGCCTCCATATTTACTACTGAGATGTTTGTCTTACTAACTTATTTTTCTGTTATAGGTAGGCCATGCTGGAACCCTTGATCCTATGGCAACTGGCCTACTGATTGTATGTGTTGGTAAAGCTACAAAGCTGGTTGACAGGTGAAATCAATTGTATCTCTAGTATTCGGGAGCCCTTTAGAAAGTTTCTGGTGCTTTCTTAAGGATTCTAAATACTTGTTTTGCAGATATCAAGGCATGATTAAAGGCTACAGTGGAGTCTTCCGTTTAGGGGAGGCTACCTCAACTTGGGATGCTGATTCACCGGTGTGTTTGTGATTAAGATAAAATCCTTTCATTACTTCTTGTACTGATGCTATTTTCCTTTTTACTAATCTGAAACTGGCAAACTTGAACATCCATTCTGCTCTACATAAAGATAATGTTGGTTAATATGTGTTTGTATGTGTACACATGTAGGTGAAACAGGAAAAAGGGGAAGCTAAAGTTCTCAAATAATTTTGCTTGACTTGAGATATAAATGAACTTCTAGTATGAAATACCTAGCAAAAAAAAAAACTTCTAATATAAAACTACTTGGGACTGGAATTATTCATATAGCATGTTAGTCACAAAATAGCGTGCCAAATTTCCAGTCTGATTATGATTCTCAATTAAATGATTGAGATTATAAATATGATTAATGCACTGTAGTCATTCACAGTTTTCAGTTATATGTAAATGCAATGTGAGGAGTTCATTAGTAAAATGTCTTGGAGACATGTTTGTGAGATGTCTAGCACCTTGACCTTGACAAAAAAAAAAAAAAAAGTAATGGTCCGGACATGCTTCAATGGAGTTTGATAAATTATTTCAAAATGGAATCCACTAAAACAAGGTTTTATGTTGACATGTGAATGAACTGAGATGAAGACTAAATATAGTGTCTTTATCTTCCAGCTTTGTCTGGCTCAGTTCACCCAGTCTTTTCTATATTTGGTCATTACAAGTTCTTTGTCAATCTGTTAGGGTGAGAATTTCTTTTTGTTGCATTTTGAGATTGCTGCCCTGTGGCACTTGTGTTAATCAATTTTCGAGTCAAGTTAATCATTCTTTCATTCAGGTTATACAACGTGAACCATGGGAACACATCAAAGATGAAGACATAAAGAAAATTGCTGCATCATTTTGTGGGGAGATATGGCAAGTCCCTCCAATGTTTTCTGCTATCAAAGTAAGATTTCCTACTCTATTTTTGTTGTGGACTTAGATGGAAATAGAACAGAGGAGTTAAGCTTGAATGGCTTTTGTTAGTCCAGATGAGTTTTGTCATAGAGTTTGCTCATAATTTGGTAGGGTTCCTTGTGCCGAAAATCAGAAATGATAGTCATATCATTTTTATTTTCAAGGGGCTTATTGTACTAGTTTATTGGTCAGTTTGGTTCAAATTGCTACCAGGCTCAATAAACTGAACTCACCATATCAGTTCTCTAATATTTTATTGAGCACCAGTTCATGAGTCTATTGCGCCAAATGGGGTTGGTTCAGTTCAACCCTTGGTTCTAAAATATATTTTTTTTTATTTTGTTAACCTTTTGGATTGAGCTCCTTAGTTTATGTATATGCAATCCAGTAACCAGTTTTGGCCCACAGGGTAGTTGACCCAACATGACCATGAGGGCATTGTCCCTTCTTTGTTCTCCTTCATCCTCATTGGTCCTTCATTCGTAGTGGTGACTTTATTGTTAGAAAATTGACCTTGCCTTTAGACTAAAAAGCTCTCTTTTGCATCCCCTAGACAAAGGAAACCATGCCTTCTTGCAAGATTTGTTTGAAATAATGCTAGGAAAAATGTTGGTGTTGCCCCATCTAATATCTTCTTGCAAGAGATCTTTGCCGTTAAATTATTTCACCACTAGTTTTGTTATATGTTGTTAGAGATAAATCACATATAGACCTAATAGCAAAATGGTTGATTATTGCTTGTAAAGATAAGATATTTCATTTTTCCCCTCTGATTCCTTGGATTTATCTGGATTTATCTGTGACAATGTCACAATAGTTAGTTTTTAAACAGCATTGCTTGGTTTTATGATGGGGAATCAATTTCTTTGCTTTTTGATAGGTTGGGGGTGAGAGGATGTATGAAAAAGCGAGGAGGGGAGAAAGCATTGAACTTTCACCCAGGCGGATATCAATTTTCCAATTTGATATTGAGCGAAGTTTGGATGACAGGTTGTCTGAATCTCAGATGGAAGCTTTTGTATATCTAATTTATCATATTTATGTTGTCATGCTCCAATTATGGGTTATTTTATATATAGTCTCTGCAACTTTGAATTCTCATGATTTATTTTCTGTCCTTTTTTTTTTCTGGATGGTTGGAAAGTTTCCATGTGACAAATACTAAGTAGATTGAGAGTGCTTCCAATGACAAATAAAGCTGAACTTTTGATAACAAGTGATAGTTGGAGCTCTTGTATAATGCTGTTTGCTAAATTCATCTTATGTTTTGTCCTACCTGTTTGCAGACAAAATTTGATTTTCCGGGTTATATGCTCAAAGGGAACATATATTCGATCTCTCTGTGCAGATTTTGGGAAGGCTTTGGGCAGGTCACTAATAATCTGAATATTCTTCTGCCTTTACTTCTTACTTATAATGGACACCTTTCCTGTGTAGCATTAATTTTTAATGTTTGTTCTTGGTTCTTCTTTTTTGGGTCTAGGTCTTATTTGTTTTATCTTTCTTAACATTGGGTCCCTGTTATAAGCAATTGACATGTTTCATTGATTATGCCACTTAAAATGGTTTTCAAACAGAAAGATGCAATGGCCCCTGACATTAAGATCTAGTCACATGATAAGTTACATTAACTATTTGCCTTTCCCATGACCCCAACATTATGATCTTTAACTAGCCATCTCCAGAATCTCTTTTCCTAGCATAATGATAGAAATTCCTCACAATTCACAAGCAAGAGTAATCATATTTGATTAATATCTGTGGTGCAGCTATTTTCTCCAGTCTTTGCTTTAGTTTGGCCTGACCATGACTGAATGTTTTACTTGCAGTTGTGCTTATCTAACAGCATTAAGAAGAGACTCAATTGGTAAGTTCTGGTGGTGATCCAATCTTTCATATTTTGCTTTTTTGTCTTCATTATATTATTTATGGTAGAGATCTTATAATTTAAAATTTTATATGCTAATTGAATTTGGATCTTGTACTTTCCTGAAAAGAGGGTAAACAATCTCAGGAAATTTTGGACAATCAGGAATGTGCAAAAAAGGCTGCTGCTTTTTTTTTTTTTTTTTTCTTTTTGTGCATGAAAATTCATGAAAAAACATGGGACCTTGATTCCAATGGAACAACTCCACTATATCAAAAAATGAGTACCAAAATAAATTGCCCACCCTAGCCAAGTCGTATGATCGTATAATCCTTGATGCCTTGAACTTTTGAGCAAATCTTCTAGTGCCATCTTCAGTCTATGTGGGGATGCTTTTACCATGATTTCTTTAGTAGACTCTATATACTTCAATGACTAGATGCTCAGATGTTGCTGAGACTTGAACTCCAACTTTTAAGCGGTTTGAAAACTCAGGTGGCCAAGAATGAATCATGGTGCACCTTGAACTTGGAAGCCCTCAAGGGAAGAATGGACACACCAGAATGCTACTTGAAGAGCCTCGATTCTTTTGTAATAGCTCTGAATGTATCCTTGGGGGTATCCCAAAGATGTGTCTTGTATTATCTGCGAGAAAGTGTTGCCAACCCTAAGATTCTTTGCCTCGTATATGAGAATTTCAGAACATGAGAGCAAGTTAAACATTTACTCAATATGGACTCTACCCGTTGCTTCTTTAAAACGAGCATAATAGCTAGATCCATTAAAGCACCTGAGCTAACTTTAGGGTTGAACTGAATATTGCTTATTAAAAAATAAAATAGGACTGAATAATATATGTACTAGACTACTAGTTTGGATATAGTCCATAATGGAAATGTATGTGATGAGAAATGGTACAACTCTATTGTTCTGCTGAAAATATGAGGGTGTCAAGACTTAGATGCTTCCATAGGCTTGATAGTAGGTAAAATAAATAAAACATATATATGGCATAACATCATTGTTCTTGGAAGTGTGGTCCATCATGGTGCTAGTTCAAATTCGGATAACATTCTGCTAGCTTTTACAGCAACATGATGTTGGTGTTGCAACATGCTCATAACTGGATGCAATTTTTCTGGTCGCAGGGCCATATTCGGCAGATGATGCCTGGGATTTCAAAGAGTTAGAGGAAGCAATTACTAAAGGTTACATATAATATTCATTTGCCATTGCCTCAACTTCAGAAGCTTTGAGGAAGCATAATGATCTTTTTTGCTCTCTCACCTTCAACCTTTATAACTAAGAGGATTATTTCTACTTGCAATATCTAACTGCTGCCTAATTTGAGCGCAAAACTTTCAATCATATTCATCTAGTCACTGTACCCTGTGTGTACATCCAAGAGAAGAATTTTACCATATGCATGCAAAATTGGTCGCATGGTGGCCCAGAAGAGTTCCATAAGATGCCTTTGGTTGAGAGATCAAACATACAGTTTTCTGACTACCCATTACTATCTGATACTTTTGAGCATTGGTCTCGCCGCATCCCCCGGATACTATATCTCCTGCAACTCTCTAGTCTGGATTATATTTTCAGAGAGAAAGGGATTAGCATACAAAAGTTAACATCCATTATGGAGTTAATGTAGCATTGAGAGAAGTTTGCCTCAGTTGCCCAGATACAGGTTAGTGTGCTGCAAGTTCTATTTTCCTGCAAACCTATGAACCCATTTGGTTATATAGTTTTTGGGTTTATATAGAAAATAAGTGAAACTAAATGTTTGCAGCCGTGAATGTTCTTGCAGACAAGATGATGATTTCATTCTGCGGTAGGTGCCGAGTGTTCTCTTTTTCAATCTGTCTTTTCTCGCCCAAGACTTGCAACTGGAAGATAAAAGTACCCAACTGGCTATGAGAATACGATTCTCCTTTGTAACAAGTAGAAGGTATCTATTTTTATGCTCCTTGTTAAAAAGCAGGAAATTATTGCCGGTTGGTTTATGTGATATTTTGTGTCGTTGATTAATTGATTTTAATCAGTTTTTTGCAATTTAGTGGATGATTTTAGAATTTGTCATCAAAACACCTTTTTTGCTAGCTGACACTTTCTTCTGAATATGATTTGGTAGTTATGACTTGTAAAATAAAAGAGAGACGTTTGCAAAAAAGAATATGAAAAAGTTTCTTATCTACTACTAACTCAGAATTGGTCTCATATCTACTTTTCAAAGCTGCCACTCTAAAGCAAGCAGCCAAATAAGGAGGGAACAGAACTAGGGCCCTGGCAGAGATCAGAGCAGCAAATTAGTTGTTCGGACTGTCCGTTTGGGCAGAGGCCTAAGAGGAGACGGTGGTATTGGGCGGATCGATTCCCATCGCCTCGAAATAGACCCTCTCTGCGACATTCATCCTGTCCTGAAACATTGTCCATTCTCTTCTACACCTCTCCCTTACCTGAGAACAAAAATAGAAGAGCAGAATTTCGCAAGTGTGTGATTCCAGTACTGAATACGATAGCAGCAGGGAACGAAGAGTAGAGGATAACTATCTGGCCTACATATATTACTACATATATTATCTGCAGTACATAATCATAGTTTTGAGCAATAGAAGAGAAAAGGATTTGGCATGTACCCCTTCCCATGGTGCTTTTCCATTCTCAGCTTGACCCTGTTGAAAGAAGAAATCAGGAGCAACACATAATACTCCACATGCAGTAGACTGTAGTACATCTGGAAAAGGAAATGGTGAAATGAAGGCTCAAATTACCTGGTTCCCGAGTGAAGGAACCGTCTGATGAAGAACCCATTGAGTGTCTACAACTCCAATCCTCTCATGAGCAGGCTGTTCTCAGTAGAACATATGAAAGAATGAAACAAGGGATTTAACGATAGTTATAAGCTGAAAGCAAGCAACGATGAGTGAGAGTCACCTCTACACATGTTCGAAGAGCAAAGTCAAGGCCCCATCCATGAACCAAGTCATTCTGCAATCACAAGATATGGATTTTAAAGCTTTGCAGAGAAAACTGGGGTGGAAGGGGGCAGGCATTATATAGAACACTAACACGATGCTTATACCTGAATCATATGCCAAACACAACGCCATGCATCTCGAGAAAACACAGGTGCCATGATCTCAACAAATCTGTGAATTCAAACCAAAGGTAATTATTTATGTACACCAATCCGTCCAATGCAAACATGATAGGAAAAGCGAAGAGCTCATCATTAATGTTCTATATGTAAACTGGATACATACGCTGCACATGGCGGCAGATGTGGATCACTGCACCAGCCAGGTCTTTCCTCAGTTTCTCTGGAGAAAGGGGCAAAAATTGACAAAATCAGAACAAGGCCTCTTAATGTAACAATGATTTATCTGACGAAAGCAAGACATAAATTCAAGACGGGAACCAAAAGGGTTCCTTTATTCTCACTTGTGAACTTCACGGCCATCCTTCTTTCTGGTCATCTGCCATGTAAAACCACTATTTGGTTCGAGGCCGGGCTGAGAAATATCCAATCCATGCTTCCTCACCAGTTTAAGGTATCTGCATCAATTAGTAACTAAAATAAAATACCACTCCAATTCATTTGCACTAGGATTTGTGGAGAGAAAAGAAAAGAAAGGACAGAAGATGGAAAAATAAAATAAAGAAATAGAAGCAAAATTCGCTTATTTTTTACTGGTTGGGTTAGAAAATGAAATAAAACAAAAAATATACATTTTCTAAGATCATTTTTGCATTTGATTATCCTCAAAATATACATTAATATATGCAAATCAATTTCTCTTTCCCCAAAAAATATTAGCACCAGATATAGCAACAGAAAGTTTCCTCGTTCACAAGGATATGAAATCTTTACTCACTCCTCTGCATCAAAATTCTCCGTCCCAAGGTCCTCATCCCAGATAAATATATAGTCATAAGGTGCCACAATGTCAGGATGTAGAAAACGTTTTGCGTACCACCTAGCATTTTCAGGGAGTTTAATTAATAATTTAATGAAATAAATAAATACAAATTGAAAGCAATCTAAATTAGTGTTTGACAAAACTTCACTCTAACCAATCAGAATAAAGTCATGATTCACAAATAGGTCTAATGGTACTACCATTTAGTTTGCTTCCGAACACTAACGTGGATGGCCTGCTTTGACCACTCAAATTCTTCCCATTCACTTGTCCGACCGTCATAATGAAAAAGTAAAATAGTAAAGTTCTCTGACAACTGTAAAAGCATGTCAAGTAAGAAAAGTATAACAATAGACAATAACAATAACATCAACATACCAAGCATTTTTTCTACGATACGGGGTCAGCTACATGAACCTTGAATTTTCATCCACTTCTATCTATAGTTTTTATCTTCTGTAAAATAAATATTTTTTTTTGGCGTGGGGGGTGATAGTGCAGGGCGAGAAGATCAGTATGGCCTTGTATATATTCAAAACAAAAGTTGAGATCAGCCTGACCTTTTTTACTGCTGCATCTATATTCTTTTTCAGTTCATATCCAACGGTAAAGGTCATAAGATACTTTGGTTTCACCAGCAAGTCCTGCAAGTATAAACTTCACAAACTAATCAAGTTGTTTGATTTGATGGACATGATATAATAATCATAACAGGAACTCCAGCCGTCAACATTATTGCCATGGAAGAGCAAATTTCTGGCAGCTGTTTGTACAATAAACAACAAAAATCTAACAAGCAAGGCTTTGGCATTTCTCATCAATGTTACCTTAACATGAAGGTCATGCATCCTAGGACATTGGTCTCTGTAAATTCCTTTTCTCTGTATCTGGTATCTTACAGAATATTTTGGCTTTCAATATTACTGAAATGAAAGGACTAGGAGGACATATATCCTAAGCCATTATGCATCAGCACCATCTAGACACTCAGATCAAATATTCATCTTTGTTAGCACGTGCTGCCTAGAGATATATCAAAGAGCTAGTTTATGACTAGCACATACTTGTGCAGTAATATAATGGAAAGTGGAAATGTATCATATGCAATATACGCCTAGAGATGAAAAAATCAGGGGCCAAATAAGCCTAAAATGTTAGGGCTATGGTACAAGGCACACACCTCGCTTGGCAAACCCCACAATCTGCGGAGATAGAGATCTGACTCAGATTCAACAAAACCAGGTGCAAGCCTCTCTGCACCTCGAGGATTTGTTGGTACCCAAATCTGCAGGGTAATCACAAGGTCAGTAATTAATATCATTAGCCACGTTATAGGAAACCTAGAATCTAACAAAATTTTAAAATATAACATAAAATGGACTGTAGCTGGTAATAGAAAAGCAATCCAGAAATTCATAATCTATCAATTCCGGTCGCCCCTCAATCATGCCTAATCAGAAGGCAGAACAGGTTGCATGGCATGAATTCAGCAAATGCAATGTCTCAACTCAATTCAACAAACAAAGCTCCTTCTACTGTGCTTGGGCGAGCAATGCCAACACTACTCATCACTATACTTGACCAAGGGTACAAAACATACGACTAGGATATTACCAGTAGAATATATCCAGCACAATGTTGAAATATAAATCAGATAAATTATGAGTATACAGTATCCAGTTCTTGGACTTCCAACAAAGCAGAGCTAGCCCCAAACCCACCACCGAATGGCAGATATTTGGCAAAGCTAGTTAAAAACTCACTGAGCCAAGCTTCAATAAAATTCCAAGTTATCTATATCAATGTGCTTGGGGTAAATTAAGCTCATTCCTAAAAAGTCCACCTGAGTGCTTCATATGGGTTTTTTGGGAAACTGAAGGTACATGGATAACACTAGGTTCTGCTCCCTTGCATTAGAACTCCCCCCCCCCCGCGCCTCTCTCTCTCTAAAACAACATATAAAAGCACATACTTCATATGATGGCATCAAATAAGCACATACGCACATATTGATATATGTCTAAAGTGATATCTAAAGTAAGACCACTAGTCACTAGAGATGGTGGATATAACATGATATTTAGAGCCATTAGTAACTACATAGCACAATAGAAACCAGTTTTCAAGCTTCTGAGCGATCAACTATGTAGAAGAGTAGATCCAATTACATGACAAAAGATTGCCATAGCTTCAAAGAGAAATAAATCCTAAATTTGACTTTTACAGTCTCTCTTCAGCAAAAATGATATAAATCTACATTTATATACATATAGTTGCTTAATATACTTGTCCTGGCTACAGCAAAGTGAGCTATTTGAAGGTGTTTGACAGAGAAGTCCCATTTTTGGAAGATGCCACACTTG
Source organism: Diospyros lotus (assembly GCF_014633365.1). Lineage (NCBI taxonomy): Eukaryota > Viridiplantae > Streptophyta > Magnoliopsida > Ericales > Ebenaceae > Diospyros > Diospyros lotus. The sequence continues at coordinate 1,522,980 of NC_068343.1, read as the reverse complement.
GGATAACCTTGTTACAGACGAGGCTAGTCTTAGCTTACTTGGCCGCACAATTTGACAGGATATGCATTCAACTAACAAGAAATTCACACATTTTCAAGAACTTTGTCTTGTGGAAGACCACATTATGCCACCTCCCTATTGCAGCCTCAATAAGACAACTATAATAACCCATTGAAGAAGCTGTTTGTGTGTGTGCGCGCGCGCGCGTGTGAGAGAGAGAGAGAGATGACACAAGATGAGCTGAATGGCACAACTGAAGATGAGAAATGATAAAAGTCTAAATCTTAGAAAAGCAATGATTATATTCCTTCCTACATTTCTTAACTTCCTTCTTAGCAAAGTTATGCCTTCAATAATTTCATTCATACTTCCTATAGCCTCAAAGAATGTCCCCATATGATTCCACCTTCCAATTGATGAACCTAGAACAAACATTTTTCATTTAATTATGGATAAAGAGGTTAAGCCTTGGCAACAACAGTGACACCGTTGCTTTGTCAATGGAAGGTCACAGGTTTAAGTTGAAGCAAGGGTAAGACTGCAAATAAAAAAATGACCCTCCCCCAACTCATGCAACGTGGGGAGCCTAGTTACTAGGGAACAACAACACCCCCCCCACCCCTTCTCCCCCAATCCCCCGCTCTCTTCATCATGGAGAAAACATGACAACTAGGGGATAAAGCATTGTAGCAATATGGTCCATCAATTCCACTGGAAAAATCTCCCCTTTCTCGCCTTTCCTTGCAGGAGGTTGCAACTAAAATCATGAGATTGAAGACACATAAATAAAACAGGTTAAGGAAATACTTTCACTGCATTGGTCTCATTCTTATATCAGTGATCTATAAGACATATACCCTAACCAAATTACTGCAAAAAGGGTACCTTTGTGTTGTTGTTTTTGTGACTTCGGTTTTTGTTGGCTTTGTTCAGCTTCAGAGAAGACCATACGTTCAGTAGTGCTTGGGTTGACAGATCTGAATACTTGTCCTCAAGGTACGCAAGATCAATGGAGGGTAAAATGCTGGATGGTAAATTCATCTGCAAAACTTCAACAGAAATGGATTAGTTCATATGCTCTTTATGGACAATTAAACATAGGACCACATTGATTAAATATACTATCAAATAAGTTTGGTGGAGAAAATATATACAGTACCTTAGTTAATGACAGCGCTGGAAAAGATGCTCCCAAAAAGAAGCCAAAAATTACACCAGCAAGAGTCATTATAACAATCCTCATTTTTTCATTTGCTTTTCTAGTGTTTACACTGCACCCACAAATTAAATCAATTCCCTTTAAACAAAATGTAATCTTCAGCAACAATAAATCTCATGAATTTATAAAGGCTTCAATTAAAACAAAAATGTTGAGTTCTGAACCTGCGTGGAGGCATTTTAAGTCACAGTCTCGCTCGATACAGAAGGTGAAAACTGGCAAGCGAAAGTAGTGTGTCTGACAATGCTAATCATATCCCAGTTCGAAGTGCTTTGAGGAAGAGGAAGAAGACAGCCATATGGTAACAGTAATCCCTCTGGAACAGGAACGCATAAAAGAAATACATGAATTACATTGAAGTCATGCTTTCCAGGTTATATATCCGGAAAAATGTACAGGAAAACCAAACGGATGAAGTCCGACAAAATTTACACGTTTACGCGATATATAAATGTACATAACATTCCGATTACAACTATCTCAATAGAGAAGACCTATGAACTCTGTTCCTCATTTCGTGCTCGTGCATTCAAACGTTCAAATTCCCAATCCAATTAACAGAAACGGACAAGCAGGAAAAATTAAAGACTAGAAAGATTGGCGTACATTGAATGTCTAGAAACCCTGGGATACGACTAGGAGTCTGCAAATGCGGCGATTTGTAACTCCAAGTCTCCGAGGATCTGAAGGAGAACGGCGCTAGAAGCTGGCCGCGGAACGTCCGACGCCTCGTTTCGTCTTCCGGTTGATATGAGTTCTGTAACTGAAGAGCGAAACCAAACCAAACCAAACACGGCGGCAGCGAGGAGCGAACACGATCAAATGGAAGAGTCTCCGAAGAAGAGGAATCGAATTCCTCTCTATTTTCTCGGGGAATTTTCTCGGGAATCCAGGACCAGGGTGAGGTGGAGAAGAAAACTGTTCGCCGCTGTTTCTTTGGTGTGTCGAGAGACACAGAGCGTGATAAATGGTGTGACGCCCGGGTCAATAAAACGTGGGGGCTCTGCCGTCCACGTGGACAGAGGGATGGCTCGTGTTGGAGGAACGGTCCGAGTGATTTATACGGGAGCATTCCCTTCCCTGTCTCAAGTCTCAACCTTTCTTTTCTGAAAATTCAAATGACTCTGCTCTGATTGGGCGTTGGCGCTGATTCGGCTTTTGGCATTTGAACCGCTTTCATTTGGAATTATTTACATAATCTGGTGGATTTGTTGGCCATGACGCATCAACTTTCACTTTTTAAAGCCATTTGTCGAGATGTTTTCTTTAAATTTTAATATCCAAATCCACATTTTTCTCTTTTTATTTTTATATTTTTTATGTAATTACTCTAATTTTTTATTATTTTAATTACAATTCAAAATTTTTAATATTTTAATTATACCATTGAATTTATATTTTTAAATCAAATTAACCTATGTATTTTTATGCATAAAAAAAGATAAAGTAATGATAAAGCACCATTGTACTATATTAAAGTCAAACTATAAAATTGAATAAAAAATATAAATTTATGGATGTAATTAAAATGATAAAAATATCGAATTATCATACAAACACACAAAAAATTAAAATATAAGAATTAAATTGACTAAAAAATACAGATTTAGAAATATAATTGAAATAACAAAAAATTTGAATAATCACATGAATAAAACGTGAAAATACAATGACAAAAATATAAATTTTGCTAATTTTAATTTATAAGATAAGAGGCTTTTGTAAAAATAAATCTATAAATTGATTGTTATGTAAACAATGTTACTATTTAATATTAAAATTTTATATTAATGAAAACATAAATATTTTTCATAAAATATTAGTTATTTTTTAAAAATTATAAGCAATTTAAAAATTAAAAGTGGTTATAATTTTTTGAAAATTATATAATAATACAATTTTTTTTACATAATAAAAAGTGTTAGTTTTTTAAAAACTACAAACATTTTTTATACATAATAAAAGTGTTTATAATTTTTGAAAAGTAGTTAATAATTTATGAAGAAATATTATTAATCATTTTAAGGAATATGTTTAATTTTATGAGTGTCAAAAGTTAGTGTATTGTTATTATTAAAACTAATGGTGAACCCGTGTGATACACAAGATAATTTAATTTAAAAATAAATAAATAAATTATTTTAAATAATTTTAACATAATTGATAATTATAATTTTTTTAATCTTCAATTATTTATCAAAAGTTAAGTTTAATTAATTATTCGTTATTCAATATGCTAATAGAGAACACTATTAATTCAATGTACTGCCATTCAATGTGCTAAAGAACAATTAACATATTAAGTAGATCACTCAACAAAATACTTAAAAAAATATTTATTTATTATATTATATTTTTTATTTATAAATAAATATTATAAAATCTATAATATATTCACTCAAGATCGTTCGTTATTTTTTATTTATTATATTATAATTATAAATATAAATTAAAATTCTTAAATATGAGTAAGAATAAGTTTTTCTAATAATAATAAAATTTTAAAAATAAGAATTTTGATTTATTCCATAGTCTTAAAAATGTGATAACTTAAATATTAATTAGTATTGAAAAATCCTAGCATTTGACAATTTTAAATAATTTTTTATGAATTTGTTAAGATATCACATTTTTAATACTATAATATAATTATTAAAGTAATTAATAATTAATTAATCACTATCTTTGATTTAATACAAGTTTTTAAAGGAAAAAATTCACCATTGATTGACACTTGACAAAATACTTTGTTTGACTATTATATTTTAATATTATATAAATATATATAGAATAAAGTTATAAAGATAATATTTTAAATATATAGATAATTTTGTATGACTTAATTAATAGTTTAAATTATCTATTAATATTTCTCATAAAACCCATGCAAATTTAATATAAATTTTAGAGGCAAAAAATAGGTTGGCAAATTTTTGGAGGGAACAAAAATTTGCAAACTATTATACTTTAATATAATATATTATATATTACTAGTGGATCACCCATGCAATGCATGGATATTGAAAAAAATAAATAAATCGTTAAAGCGAAAGTTGTATAATTTAGTATTTACAATAAATGAAAATCACAATAAAGAAGTAAAAAATAAACAAAATAATCGTGTTACAATCATGAGAATATAACAAAAGGATTACAAATTTTGAAAGATTTCCTTATATACATTCAAGGGTAGACGAACAATAAAAAGCACATAACTTTATCTCGAAACCATATAAAAAATAAACCTAAATTAATATATAATACAATAAGCAATGAGTAAAAAAATAGAAAAATTACATGATAATAGGAGAAAAGAATAAATGATAACCAACATCTTTATTCTAAAATATGCATTCAATGGTAGACGTTTTTTTTTTTTTTTTTTTCACGTGTATTTGTCTCATATGTGCGTACCACATGAATCCTCAAGGCCTAATTTTTTCTAGTTGCATTCATATCACTTACTTGACAGAATAGTGGTGTTATGTTACACCAAAAGACAAAATTGGATAAAAAAAATACGGTTAAAATTTACTAAATAAAAGTAAAGAAGAATTGAGAAAGGAGAAGAGAGTAAATGGAAGTGTTGAACGGGAATGAAGAGGAAGAAGAGAGAGAGATATTTGTTTTCTTTTATTATTTTTTCTTCCTTCAAATTCTCCTATTTCTCTCAATTTATCAAATCACATGTCACCATTAAGTTTCCTTTTTATCCCACACTTTGCCACACAATCCAAATATTACTTAACATAATTTTCAAAACACAAATTTAATTTGTATTTAATTTCCCAAAGTCCAACATATAGCACATCTTTGAAGTAGACCAATGGGAAAAAAGAGAATTAAGTAAATAACAATAATCAATTAAGTTGAAAAATAAAATTATGACATTTAAAATTATAAAAAAAAATTAAATTAATTAAATTGTATGTAAAATAAATATAATTTAAATAATCAATTAATTATAGAAATAATAATAATCAAATTTTCAAAATTGATTATCCATATATGATTTTATATATTTCTCCTAATAATTAATTACCACATTTAAGATAGGTCAAATTTTTAAAAAAGTAAAAAAATAAAAGTTAAAAAATAAAATTATAATATTTAAGTTATATTTAAAATAAAGATAATTTAAATAATCAATTAATTATAAATGATAATAATCAAATTTTCAAAATTGATTATCCATGACTTTATATATTTCTCCTGACAATCAATTACCACATTTAAGATAGGTCAAATTTTAAGAAAGTAATAAAAAAAATAAAGTTAAAAAGTAAAATTATAATATTTAAATTATATATATAATTATAATATTTAAAAATATAAAAACTAAATTTAAATTAATTAAACTATATATAAAATAAGAATAATTTAAATAATTAATTAATTATATAAATGATAATAATCAAATTTTTAAAATTAATTATCCATATATGACTTTATATATTTCTCGTGACAATCAATTAACACATTTAAGACAAATCAAATTTTTAAGAAAGCAAAAAAAAAAAAGTTAAAAAATAAAATTACAATATTTAAGTTATATATAAAATTATAAGAAAATAAATTTAAATTAATTAAACTACATAAAATAAAGATAATTTAAATAATTAATTAATTATATAAATGATAATAATCAAATTTTCAAAATTAATTATACATACATGACTTTACATATTTCTCCTAACAATTAATTACTACATTTAAAACATGTCACATTTTTAAGAAAACAACAAATAAAAATAGAGTTAAACATTCAAGCTATATATAAAATTATAACATTTAAAAATATAAAAAAATAGATTTAAAATAATTAAACTATATATAAAATAAAGATAATTTAAATAATCAATTAATTATATAAATGATAATAATCAAATTTTAAAAACTGATTATCCATGTATGATTTTACATATTTCTCCTGACAATCAATTACTACATTTAAGATAGATCAAATTTTTAAAAAAGCAACAAAAAAAATAAAGTTAAAAAATAAAATTATAATATTTAAGTTATATATAAAATTATAACATTTAAAATTATAAGAAAATAAATTTAAATTAATTAAACTACATAAAATAAAGATAATTTAAATAATTAATTAATTATATAAATGATAATAATCAAATTTTCAAAATTAATTATACATACATGACTTTACATATTTCTCCTAGCAATCAATTATCACATTTAAGACATGTCACATTTTTAAGAAAACAACAAATAAAAATAAAGTTAAAAAATAAAATTATAGCATTTAAGTTACATATAAAATTATAACATTTAAAATTATAAAAAAATAATTTTAAAATAATTAAACTATATATAAAATAAAGATAATTTAAATAATCAATTAATTATATAAATAATAATAATCAAAATTTTAAAATTGATTATTCATACATGATTTTACATATTCCCTCTAGTGGTCAATTATCACATTTAAGATATGTCACATTTTTAAGAAAGCAATAAAAAAAATAAAGTTAAAAAATAAAATTATAACATTTAAGTTATATATAAAATTATAACATTTAAAATTATAAAAAAATAAATTTAAATTAATTAAACTATATATAAAATAAAAAATTTACTTGACAGTCAGTATTCGGCAATATTACCTGATATCTCAAGATTTCTCCCGATTTAAAAAAGTCTCATTTTTCTGTAATTTATTTCAATTAAAATTTTATGTTAATATTTAAAAATTAATAATATAGATTATATCTTGTCTCTTCATATACCAGTATATTTACACATTCTCCAAATACTATTCAACCATAAAAAACCCATTTACGTGTTCCAAGAACTACACGTTTTTCACAAATCTAGACTTAATTAATGACCTATAAAATTATATTTTGGGTAAATAAAAAAATTAAAAAATATAATAAAATATCAAAATAGTAATTGGAAATGGGCGGGAAAAATTTTGACGGCTGTTTTGTTATAATATATATATAGATTATATTATAAAAAAATAAAATTTTATTTAATGAATAATTTTCCGTGACTTAGTTAATATTTTAAGTGTCTATTCATATTTCTTATAAATAATATTTATTTTTAATTGATTGACGGATTAATTGATGAGAAGATCTAATATAAAATATTTATTTTTGATTAATTAATAGTATTAAAAAATTCATGCAAGTTTAATAAAAATTTTAAATGTAAAAAATAGTTTGGCAAATTTTTTGAGGAAATAAATATTTGTATACTATTCTACTATATATTATACTATTCTACTATAATATATAATATTTATATTATATAAAGATAGAATTTTATATAAATTAATAATTTTATGTGACTTAATTAATAGTTTAAGTATCTATTTATATTCCTCATAAATAGTATTTATTTTTAATTGCTTGACGGATTAATTAAATATTTAATATTCACATAATAATGTATTGAAAAACCCATAATTAGCATTGAAAAACTCGTGTATTTAAAATTTATTATTAATTTTACAATAATTAGTATAGATTATTTCAAAACAATTAAAAGATTTAAATTATTAATGCAAATTACAAAATGTAAATTATTAATGCAATAAGTACTAAATGCAAATTATTAATGCAAGTTTTGGATGAAATTTTATTACTACATACTATTTCAAAGCAATTGAAAGATTTAAATTATTAATGTAAATTACAAATGCAATAAATATTAATTATAAATAATTAATGTAAGTTTGTTGAGAAATTTTATTTTTTCAAGACTATCCTACTTTTATATATATAAAGATACAATAATATATTTATAACTATAAGAGATTTGCACTTAGATCTTGTCAACATTTAGAGTAAGTCGACTCTGGTTCGTCGGTCCGTAGTGAAAAAATAAGCACCACTGGAAAGAAAATGAACAAATAAAATAAATAACAGTCTGTATGCAATAAAGTTTTGTGCAGGTTCTGCCAGAATGATGCATAATCCACCACTGTTATTTGGTTATTTCGGTAGAATAATAGTATATCATTTTTCTTCGTTTTACAATGATTTTTGACCCCTATTTATAGTATAGGGTGTTTATAATTTTCATAAAATTCAAAATGAAAGGATAATATTACGAATATAATACGTCCTTATCAGCTCCATAAAATCGGGAATTAATTCCGCATTATCAGGAATTTGATTTGCCTCATATAAGACAGGTGGACATCGCATTCGATTATTTTGTGATATTTTTATTATATAAGCTGAATGATTTATCTAATGAGCTGAAAGCATTGCTGAGAACTTGCTCAGTTCCGCGATTCAAGCTCAAATTTCGGTGACATGTGACCTTACTTTGACAATCTCGGTCTTGGACCCGTTGGCTTCAAAAGGTAGGTCCGGGCTGCTGAGTCGAGTCCATCCCATAAAAAGTGGTTCAAAAAATACCTGTAATAAGGTATAAATGTAATAATATTTTTAAAATAGTATAATACCCTTTATTTATTCATTAACAAAATTAACAAAAAAAATATCAATTTTAGGGAAGGGACAAATGAATCTCTCCCCCATGGCACTAAGTAGTCCAATGGGAGGGATAAATAAGCCCTAGGCATAGGAATAGGATTAGTCAAGCCAATGCTGGGGCAATTTTTCTAGATGTTACTTAGAAAAAAAAAATTAAGTCAAAGTTAAGTGATTAATAGTCACCATTGTCCTAACATTAAGGTATAAAATTTATTTAAGCATTTTATAAAATAAGGGTAATATAAAAATAAATGCACGTTATTTTTTAATAAGATATATTTATTATATTTTATTTTTAATATTTAAATAATTATGAATGTACTGAGTTTTAAACCATTTAATCAATTAATAAAATTATTTAAATATTAAAAATAGTATACACTAAGTACATATTGTCAAAAAATAAGATATATTTAATTAACTAATAGAATTATTTAAATATTACAAATATATATAATAAATACATACTATCCATAAGATGATGTTAATCAATAGAAGTAAACACTTGGTCGGCTTGGACACTGAACTAATTGCGAAATTATTAAACTTGAAAACGCAACCGAATCAAACAACCAATTTCAATTGATTTAATTTGTTTATTTTGGTTAAATCAAAATTTTGTTCACTCTCTATTAATCAATGGTTAAGTAATAATAAATGTATTTTGTTTTAGACAATATGTATTTATTGTATTTTATTTTTTAAATTTTAAATAATTAATTGATTGATTAAATAGCTCAAAACAAGATATATTTATCATTAACTAATAAAATTATTTAGATATTATAAATAAGATACAATAAATGAATATTATATTAAAAAAATGAGTATTTATTATTCTATAAACATTATCTTATTTACAAATCAAATATATTTATTGTTACTTATTTAATACTTTTAAAATAATAATTAATATTATCCTTAAAATAAATAAAGATTTTGTTAACGACTAATCTTAAAACATTTGTTAAAATATATTCAATGCATTTTATTTTTAACATTCTTATTAATTAATAAAATATTTTAAAATAAAAATATATTAAATACGACTTAACTAATATTTAAATAAAATGTCTTATCGCTTGATCAAAATGAGGTAGTTACAAGGATTTTATTTATTTGAAAAATTCTATTTGCAACCACGTTTTTACTCTTCACAACTATATTTTAATGTACCTAAAATACCCTCTTTTAAAAACTTATTTTTACTCTCACAATCACTTTCTCCCTCAGCCGGTCATACGCAGCCACCCACCTATTCATATTCATAACGAAGACAATGCAACAAAAAACACACACCAAATTTGATATGAAAACGAAAAAATAGATAAAAATATAAGAGTAGTAAAACACATGTATACACAAACACACATATATACATTGAAAATCATGTATGCACCCAATACACAAATATACACACACACATATACACATATATATAAAAACACACACAAATATATATATATATATACGTGCGCGTGCACACACATACATATATATATATATATATGCACACAGAGGAAGCGATGGCCATGAGGGTAGCCATGGCCACCGGAGGTGCGCCCTGAACCCTAGGGTTTGCGGTGCACTAAAGGTCCCGAACGCTGGGGTTCGGGGCCATTAAGGCTCCCCAAACCCTAGCGTTCGAGGCACACCTCCGGCAGCCATGGCTGTCGCTTCCTCTGTATATATATATGTGTGTGTATGTTTGTGTATTAACTATAAAATTATCAATTACTTGTAAATCATATGCACTGACCTCTTCACTCAATGAGATCTCATTAACATATCTAATTAAAAGTTTGAGAATAACTTATTAAATAAATATTAGACCATCAAAAGAGAAAGAAGAAGTAGGAAAATTAAAATGCAAATACACAAGTTCAAAAAAATGTCATTATTCATTTGAATTATTTGCTGCTGCAAAGTGATAAATTTGTTCCTCTAACAATTATAAGCATGGCATGCAATATAGGTTTAATAATTTTTTATCAATAAATATAAATATTAACTATAAAATTATCAATTACTTATGCACTTACATCTTATCTCACGAACATATCTAATTAAAAGTTCGAGAATAACTTATTAAATAAATATTAGACTCTCGATTATTTTTAATCTTAATAATAAATATTATTATTATTATTATCATCATAATATATATATTCTATACATATTGCACCTGCAATGCAGGTGCAACATTGTATAATATTACAATGTGTAATATTATATATATATTATAAATTGAGAGTCTCCAAACTCCAAAGTTCGGAGGTTTCCAGCATCTCCAAACTTTAAGGTTCGGAGATAATATATATATATATATATATTATGTGTAATATTGAAATGTGTAATATATTATATTATATATAAAGTGAAAATTGAGTGCCTCCGAACTCCAGAGTTTAGAGGTAGCCAACACTTCCGAACCTTGGAGTTCGGAACCACAAGCCGCCTTCGAACTCCACGGTTCGGAGGCTCCCAACACCTCCAAACTTTAGGGTTCGGAGGCAGTCAACGCTTTTGAACCCTAGAGTTCGGAGGCGCTAGGGGTGGTGGTGGTTGATCCGAACTCTAGTATTTTGAGGCCGCCACCTTCTCTGAACTTAGCGGCCACCGCCACCTTCTCGTCGACGTAGTAGGACACTGGTGAGATGAATAAGCTTCACCTATTCTATCACATACCATACCTACAAAATAGCACAAAAATATTAAAGAAAATTATTAACACTATAGTTACAATAATAAAAAAAATTATTAACACTATAATTACGATAAAAAAAATTATTAACACAAAGCACCCTGACCCATTGCGCTTCCGAACCCTAGAGTTCGGAGGCTTGGGCCGTTTCCGAAATTTGGGTTTCAGAAGCAGGTTGCGCCTCCGAACTCCAAGGTTCGGAGGTGCGGGCTGCCTCCGAACCCTAGAGTTCAGAGGCGTAGGCCGCCTTCGATTAGAGGTGATGCTACCTCCAGGTTCGGTAGCAGTGATTGATCCGAACCCAAGGTTCAGAGGTCGTTGTCGCTGCCACCACAGCCTTCGAACTCAGGTGGCCACCGCCTTCGCCTTACTAGGAGGTGTACTATCTGCCTTCAACCTTTAAGTTCAAACCAACCGCAAAATATACAAATTACCTGTAATTTATTGGTAAGATAAGACAGACCAATCGCAGAATAGAGACGCGACGAATGTAAGGAAGGTGACGGTCAATGGAAGTTGCAGAGAAGCAAAGGTTGTAGAGAAGAGGATGACTAGTAGTTGTAGAAAATGTGACTTGCGCACGATGTATGAGATATATGAGGGTAATTTTGGAATATAAGCGGCTGCAAAAAAATAATAATAATAACTATGAAGAGTAATTATCAAATTTATTTTAATTATAATTGCGAAAAGTAAAAATTTAGCTGCGGATAAAATTTCCTATCCATTTTCCCACGTGGAAAGACCGGAAACCCCACAGGGCACGAATGATTAGGGGCGCAGGTTAGCGGGTCCCCTGGTTTTTTCCGTAATTTGACCTTCCAAATATCTTTTTCCCTTCATCGGAAACCAACAGGAAACTGTTATCAAAATGGTCAACTGTTAATTTTCACGCGAATTACTGAAACCCTCTCCTGACAATCTTCGATTTCCTCTCCGACGATCGGAGAACATGGCCTAGAGCTAGCAGAGTAGCGTTGTTTCAGTGTTAAAAGGGACGGAAAGAGAGAATATTTGAGAAGGTTCTCGAGGAGGAATCTCTCCGGCGCGATCTCCGAGGAAAAGAATGATTCCGTCGCCTGATATTACCGGAATACTGGAGAACTCGAAGGATCTCGATCGCTTACGGAAGGAGCAAGAGGATGTGCTCGCCGATATCAATAAGTTGCACAAGAAGCTCCAAACGAGTGAGTTTCTCTATACCTAGCAATAGCCATAATTGTTGCCTTCAATCTCTTTGATCATCTTTCTCAGTAATTGCTTGCCGTAGATATAATCTTCTGTTATTCATGTGGTTTGAATTTTTTGACGCTGGTTTAGTTGGAATTAACTAAGGTTTAGAGTGTGAACCGGTGTTCCCATGTTCCTTGTGAGGTTTTGATATTTGCAAGGCGCTGACAGAGTTTTCTCTATTAGGCACGAGGATGTAAATGCGTGTTGAATAGGGATAGACAGGTAAGATGGTTGACCAACTGTCCCGTAGCTCTTTGTTGTCCTAGGGCTGTTACTTTGCAGGTTTGGAGAGCTGAACTTTTTTTTTTTAATCAAAGTTTTGATTGAGTTGTAGACTGTAGATATAGCTTCTGTTTGTGGAAATTTGATTATACATAAGCGAGAGAGAAGCACTACTAGTCAGTAACCAAGGAAAGGGGATTCTTTTTCCTTTTATGATGAGATACTCTCGAGATAGGGTTTGTATTGTGGTCTCTTTAATTGTAGAAGAGGAGTCAAAGATATGGAAATTATCTTCCGCCCACTTATAAAAAATATCTGCCTCCACTTAATTTCTAATACTACAGTACTTAGCATTAGTTATCAGACTTTGTACTCTATTTGAAAAGTAAACAGTATCACACTAATTTAATTCTCCTACATTAGAATATTAATTTTCTTATTTGGAATATGCATTCACATCTATGTGCTAGCCTTATGACTTGGAATCCTCTAAAGTGGCTTTGTATGGGAACATTAGTTGGGGGGAGAAGAATAAGAAATATAGAGCTTATAGAGAAAGAATGAGGCAACATAGAGAGTAGAGTAGAGATGTTTGGCAGAGAAGAAGAAAAGGGAAAAATTAGGGGAGAGAGAAATCAGTGGCCATTCTCCATTAATTTGCATTAAGTAATTAACATACCGGATTTGAATAATCCTTACTTGGGACATATTTATAAAGTCACAAAATTCTACCAAACTACGAATCCTAAATTAAAGTTGAAAACAGATAAACCTAATCTGAACTAAACTTGGAGTTCAAATTAATGTAAGAAGAGAACTTAAAATATCTGCTTCTCTGAAGTTTGTGAAATAACTAAAATACCTACACAACTAGACTCACGAAACTTCTAAAATTATTATAACTATTGATCTCCCATCATCGCCAAAGCAGGTTAAGCAAACCTGTGTGCTGAATGGTTTATGTCTATGGAGCATTGCACAATCAACTTTAGAGAATAAATAAATAAATAGAACCTAGTGAATACCTGGTTGTGGCCATTGCCACAGTTAATTATATGAAAATTAGGATTTGATAATCTGTGACAAGTATCATCACAGATTAACAGCATTGCAACAAAGTACCAGTGTGCTAATTACTGTAGTTGTAATTTGTTTCTGATTTGTTGTTACTCTCAATTCCTTTGTGTTAATATTATGATGCTACTATAGTTTTGTTATGATTCAACACCAGTGCCTTTGCTATGTTTGACACTGAATCCTTGTCATTCCACCACCTTCACCTGTTCTTTTTGTTTCACTCAAGCTGCTACTGTTCCTTCTACCCTGCCACCTCCACTGAGAAACTACTATCACAAAGGCCCATCTTCCTGTTGTCACATCTGTGGTTAGACCCTACTGCTTCCTTTTATGGGTGCATGCAAACTTTCAAAATTAACAACTTTCTCTGCATTCAGTCTATTTACCATTCATGAATCTAAATATATAATAAGACACAGCCTACTGAGAAATAATAACAATAATAATAATGATAAATACCCATTGGCCAAATGGTATGTTTTTTTCCCATGATTCCAACTCAACTGTTGGTCAAAACTATTAATATACGATCCTTTGACATCAACAAGACAAGTTTTGACATTGAGAATTTGAGAAAATTAACTCAATCAATACTATGGATATGCTCTAATATCAATTGAGAAATTGCCAGTTGTTTTTTGTTTAGTAATTACTTATTAGTGTAATCTTAACTACAATCACCACACTGTAAATGCAGAGAAAATAAAAAAATGTGGTGATTTCTGTGAAAACCTGAGAATCAAGAGTAAAACCAAGGTGATTCACAATTAGATTAAATAAGCTCTAATACAATTTTTAGACACATAAGTAAAATCTAGATGCTAGGATCCCCAACCTAAGATTGAAGTCTTCCATTTGCTAGAACCCATGATGAACTGCTACCCATAAGCGTTGATCTCATGTTACTATTTGCTAGTATCCCTAGAACAGAAGCTGATAAAACCTTTATATCACTGCTAATGAGATAAAACCTCAATTCTTTTTGACCCTTAGCAATGATGTTTTCTTTTTCTAGTGGAATCCTTTTCACTCACAATGTGTAACCTCTGAATTTTGTCAACCTAGCTGCTATGATATAGTCTTTAGCATGAGTCTGAAACATACATGCAATTGGTAAGAATTTATTTTCATGCAGAAAAGGACTCCTTTCTTTCTGAATTTTGATCAACAGTTCAAATGAGGTGCGAGGGTGCTCCAACAACTTGTTATTAGCCAAAAAAATCAACTCTCAAAATCTTGATCGTGTTCAAATGACCTGTAATAGGGAATTTGAACTAAGTTCATTCAAACTGTCTCCTAGTTTGTTTGACACATTTTCTAACCCCTTTGTGCTGACTTAACCTCACTGCAGTAGAATCAAAGTTGAACTTTTTATGTTCAAGCTGAAGTTATTCTTCACAAATCATGCATGCACACTTTTTATAAAACAATATATGGCACTACTAAAACAGAAGTGTTGTTCATAAATTTGACAACACTACAAATTTATAATAATCTCTCTCTTTTGCAATTCCTAAAAGAACCATTACATTGAATTCCAACTCAACTACACAAGGTACAATCTATGGCCTTGTATTGTTTTTGTCTTGAATGAAATAAGTTATTATATACCTGCAATTTGTACATACTCAAGTGAGCAACATGTAAAATGCCTGTGTTGTTGAAAAGATGTAACCATAATCATGCATATAGCAAGTGTAATGGGCATTTTGCAATTAATATGAACATGAACTCCTCTTAGTATCCTACTTATATATTCATCACATATTTCTCCCCCTTTTTATCACAAATTATCAAAGATATATAAGCAAGTAGAGCAAGAACCAATTTATTGGAGACAAAAATATGAACTGTATTACATAAGAGACTAACCTTAGGGTACATGATGCAAGAACAAAATGCAAAGAAGTGGAGAAGTTACATAAAAAAGCTCTTAAACTATCCTAATCTAGGGAGGCAACTTGTCCAAGAGCTGTGTGGTAGCTTGAATCAGCATTGTTGCTTCATTAATATGACATCCATTGGAGCAGCTTTACTAATCTGCTCATTGTTAATCGCACCCAGCTGCACTGATAGATGTGATGGCTCCCTCTAATTGTTAATGACCTTGGAACATGTGGCTTTGGAGGTAGCTCATGTCATGGTCCTGATCTGAAAGTGGTGAGACCTTTTGCATGTGGCATGTTGCTGATGATGTCTAGATGTGCCCTAGACTATTTTTGAGAGTTGCTAGTGGGATGACAGGCATGGCAGGTCTAGTCTCCTAATCTAGTGCAGAGTGAGTGTGTTAAGGTCGTCCTACATGTGTTTTTTCCCTTTTTTAGAAGAAAAAAAGTGTCTATTAACGCATGATATTTCTCGCTTTGAGAGGGTTGGGGAGGTTTATATTTGCATGCAACCTCCCCCCCCCCCCCCCCCCCCCCCCCCTCACAAATAGGCTGTTTAGTAACCTTACTGCTGCTACCAAGGCTTACCCTTTGTTTTTTCCATTTTATTATAAAAATGAGTGTCCCAAGTGCACAAGACTCCCTGCTTGGCAAGGGTTGGGGGATGGTTGTGTTTGTGTTTGTATGTAGACTTACACTTCTATTACAAAGAGGCTGTTTCCACACCTTGAACTCATGACCACCTTGTCACAAAGGAGCAACCCTTACCGTTGTTACCAAGACTCACCCTCTTTCTCTTTCCTTTTGTCTAATATGGTAATTAATTCAGAAGTCAACAGTCACCATAAAACATCTGCAGATTTTTGGCTTAGACGAATGTTCTTGCCTAATTTTCTAGTTGGTTTATTGTCTACATGATGCAGCCCCTGAAGTTGTTGAGAAGCCAGGTGATAATTCTTTGTCAAAGCTTAGATCCCTATATGAGAAAGCTAAAGAGCTTTCAGAAAATGAAGTGAGGTATTTTTTTATTCATATACTCCTTGATGAAGTAGACTTTTGTCTTTAACTTGATTTTATTTTCCTCTCTGCTTAATTGTATATATTTAACTCAAACTGCCAGTGGCTTTGTTTTGCTGCAGCGTTTCAAGTCAGCTATTGGGGCAACTGGATGCTTTCATGCCTTCTGGACCATCGGCACAACCACGGCGAAGAATGGGTTTGTGCCACAACTTAGCTAAACTGGCAATAAGCTTTATATTAAACACTTACATATTGTAGTTTCTTCTTTATTGACTATTGTGCATAATCCTTGGCTCTTGGAATGTTGGTATTTTATTAAACATGTGCTTATCAGCGCATCTTATGGCTGCTCCTTGTGCTTCTATTTCATTTTACTGCCTCTTTTTCTACTTTAATTTTTCCTTTTTGTTTTGTGAGCAGCATAACCCTGAACCTGGCATTTAAACTATTGCCAGAAATAGACACTATAACCTTGGTCCATATTTCACATATATTTGGTATGAAACAATTACTGTTTCAAATACTCTAGGAGCTTGATAAGCATGTATTTGTCTGTATCTTTTTTTCCCTCCCTGCTCTGCTTTTTCCTTTTTATTTTGCTTTTATTCAAAGATATTGAAAGTGAATATCATAGAATGTGGATGAATTTGGTGCCTGATCAGCCATCATTGATTTACACCATGAAATGTTTGAGGTCAGCAATTTTCTTTTTAAAAGCATAGATGGATCGACCATGTTATGCTTTGCATGATACAAGGAGATGGGAAGTATAACTCAATTTCTGCTAAACTTAAATGTATGGAGTTGGAAAAAAGATTAATCAGGCAATGCCCAATCTGGACATGGATATTTATAAGTCCAGCCTGGTCGAGTATATCAAACACAATACAGCCATAGACACCCCCCCCCCCCAAAAAAAAGTAAATATAACTACGTTATATATCCTCTTAGCCACTTTACCTTTGAATTATGTAGTCTGTTGAATATAATTGACCACTTTTCCGTGCAATTAAATTCTTGCTATGAGCCTGTGATAGTTGTAATGTGAACAAAATAGGGTTTAGAATAAATTCACCTCACTGTTTTGATTGATCTCTCTGCTATATATACAGAAAAACATTGCCTAATCTAGGATGCTGAAGAATATACATAATAGGTTTCCTATTCTAGGAGAATGTAATATTTACGAGGTTTCTTTCCTAATCTAGAAGGTTGATTGAGAAAATTAGAAAGATTTCCTAAGTTGTAAATTTATTACAATAGGAAAGGAATAAATACTAAGATATTGTTGTCACTCGGGAGATACATTAAAGTTTGATATGAAGTGTATGAGCCTAAATGAAGATATGACAAAAGATAAAAATACATGGAGTCTAGAATTCATGTAGCCGATCCCACATAGTGGGATAAAGGCTGGATATGTTGTTGTTGTTGTTTATATTGTTTTAACTCGGATTCTCCAATACTCCCCCGTAAGCTGGTGAATAGATGTCTCTCATTCCTAGTTTGCTAATAAGTGATTCAAAACCCGGTCTTGACATGGCCTTGGAAGATAAGTGAGTTTTATCCCACCCTTTTCAATTTCCCTATGTATAAAACTTCTATCAATCCTTATATGATTCATCCTGTCATGTTGGATAGGGTTATTAACAATACTGATAGCTAATTTACTATCACTATATAGCCTTGTTGGTAATGTTAGGGGCATTCGTAGGTCTTCCATCAGCCTTGCCAACTATTACAATTAGGAGCACAAGGATCACTCAAATCACAGCCAATTACGATTGCACTCACTCCCGAACCAACCCCAACAACAGAAATATAAAACATAATTGAAAACAGTAATGGAAATAGAGAAAGAGATAATCAAACCACACAAGAGACAACAAGATTTATCCTGGTTCAGACCGCATAAACGATCCTACATCTAGCCTCTTAGATCTAGAGAGCAATCCACTATGAATGATGAAACCAGTAGACAAGAGTCCCTCTCACACATGAGTACAATTACACTGGAGATTACAAAGACTCTTGATTCTAGGCTTTCCTCTCACACACTGCACTTGTAAATCAGAATGATCAAATTGTACCCAAAACGATTTCAAGGAATATAATAGACTACACATTTCCTATTATACCCGCCATACATAAGCTACTAACACACATAACTTCACTTAGACAATTCTGCCGTTTGATACAATTGACTTCACTTGTTTCTTCTAGGCTACACTCGATGCAAACATACAACAAATCTCCACCATTTGCAAGAGTGTTGCCCAATCTTCACTCCTTTGATCTGCTCTCCTCATGGACCTGCATAAAACCTGATCATTTACAAATACAAACTTGTAAGAGCCTTAAACAATGGTGTAATTTAGTCATAGAAACTGCTTTAGTAAACGTGACAGCTGCATTTTCTTCTCTTGCAACCTTAATCAGATTTATTTTCTTTCTTTCAAGTACTTATTTGATAAAACGGTACCTTACATCAATGTGTTTAGTTATCTTATGGTGATGTTGGTTCTTAGCCAAGTGTATAGCACTTTAGCTATCACACTTTAGGATAGCCTTAACATTTTTTCCTAGTAGTTCACTTAGAATTCCTTTCAACCATAGACCCTCTTTTATAGCTTCTGTGACAGCTATATACTTGGCCTCGATGGTTGAAAGAGCCACCACTGATTGCAAATTTGTTTTCCAGCTAATGGTTGCATTCCATACCTTGAAAAACGTACTTGGTAGATGACCTTTTTTTGTCTAAATTTGCTGCATAGTCAGTATTAGGGAAACCTAGAATGTTAGGCTCATCTTCTATACTAGCTCTACCATAAACTAAAGCCATGTCCATTGATCATTTGAGGTATCTAAAGATCCACTTAACAACAGCCCAATGTTCTCTTCCCAGATTAGCCATGAACCTACTTGTAACACTCATAGCATGGGCTAAATCCGGCCTAGTGCACACCATACAATACATAAGGCTTCATATAGCATTAGAGTAGGGGATCTTGCTCATTTCTCTCATGCTCTCTTCATCACTTGGTGATTTCATATTTGAAATGTTGTGCAAAGGGAACATTTACTTCCTTTGCATCAAGCATGCTAAATTTCTTACGCAATTTCTCTAGATAGGACTTTTGGGATAGTTGAATCAACCTTTTGTGCCTGTTCCTCAATATTTCAATCCCTAAAATCTTCCTAGCTTCACCTAACTCCTTCATCTCAAAGCTAATTTCAGGTGCAGCTTTAACCTTTGAATTTTCTCGTCCGATTGATTTGCAATCAATATGTCATCAACATAAAGGAGGAGATAAATTGAGATTTTAGCTGAAATATGCTTTACATAGACACAACAATCAAAGGCACTTCTCTTGAATCCTTGGTTATCATAAATGTGCCAAACTTCCTATACCACTGCCTAGGGGACTGCTTAATCCCATATAAGGATTTTTTCGGCAAGTACACTTGCTCCTTCTTACCCCTAATCTCAAACCCTTTTGGTTGCTCCATTAGAATGTTCTCTTCTAATTCATCATGTAGGAATGCAATGGTCACATCCATCTGCTCTAAGCTTAAGTCTAAGTGGGCAGTCATAGCAAGCAGGATTCTAATCGAAGTATGTCTCACTACCGGTGAAAAAACTTCATTAAAATCCACCCCAGCCACTTGGGTAAATCCTCTTGTTACTAACCTAGCTTTATACCTAGGTTTTTGCTCCTTACTTGCCCTTTCTTTAATTTTGAACAGCCACTTATAGCCTACTACCCTCTTATCTAGAGGCCTATCAACCAAGATCCAAGTCTTATTTTTCTTAAGGGATTCCGTTTTAGATTCCATGGCTGCAAGCCATTTCTTGGAATCTTTTGACCTAATAGCCTTTTCGAATGAGAGAGGCTCATCTCCAGCTATCTCCACTGCACTTGTCAGTGCATAGGAGACCAAATCAGAAAATCCATACCTTGCAGGAGGTCTAACCACCCACCTTTGCCTATCTCTTGCCACATTATACCTTCCTAGGCTAAGGTCACTGCCCAAACTAGAGGAATTAGCACTGTCAGTGTGCAGGTCTCTATCAAAACTGGAAGAACCAGCACTATCACTTTGTTTGTGGTTATCTAGGGTTGAGCACTCTGTTGATCTTCTGCCACATCCATGGGACTATCAAAGGCTGCATCATGGCCTTGATCTTGCTGTTCTATTTCAACAGCCTTAGCCTTTCCTTTCCCATCCTTTTGATACTCTATCTTATTATCTTTTATGAAAGAATTCTCATTAAAGGTTACATCCCTACTCACTAGCGTTCTTGGCAATCCTTCTTCTAGGGTCCATAACTTGTATCCCTTCACCTGGTTGGATACCCAATAAATAGGCACCTTTTGGCTCTAGGCTCTAGTTTTCCTTGCTTAATATGTGCATAAGCAATACAACCAAATACCCTTAAATGATCTAAGTTTGGCTTGTGGCCATTTCACATTTCATAGGGTGTTTTAAACCCTATCGTAGCCAAAGGTGACCTATTAATAACATATGCAGTTGTTGAAACAACTTCTTCTTCCCAAAATGATTTTGACAACCTAGCATGGATTAACATGCATCTCACCCTCTCAAGTAGGGTCCTATTCATTCTCTCAGCTAGGCCATTTTGTTTAGGGTTTCCCGGGACTGTTAAATGTCTAAGAATGCCACTATCTTTACACATTTTGGCAAAATCTTTATTGCAAAACTCAAGTCCATTATCTGTCCTAATGATCTTGATTTTCATACCTTTTTGATTCTCTATCAAGGTTTTCCAGGTACTAAAAGTCTCAAAAGCGTGATCTTTTGACTTTAACACATAGATCCAAACCATCCTAGAGTAGTTATCTATGATTGATAAAAAATATCTTGCCCCTCCATGTGTTAATGACTGACTAGGGCCCCACAAATCCGAATGAATATATTCTAAGGGGGCTTTATAGGTATGGTTTGCTTTCTTAGGGAATTTAACCTTTATATACTTACCAAAAATGCAAGATTCATATTCATCTAATTCTGTTATATTTTCTGCACCTAGGACTCCTTGTTTGGACAATTCTCTAAGGCCTTGTTGACTTATGTGAGCCATCCTATAATCCCACAATTTTGTATGTTCAAAAAAGATTGGTTTTCACCTATAGCTGCCTGTCCACATAATGTGGATGCTTATAGCACATAAATACCATTGTGTAGGACTGCTTTCATGCAAATGAGAGATCCCTTAGCTACTTTAAGAACTCCACCATCCCCTCTATAGGAATAGCCATTCTTATCCAATTCTCCTAGGGAAATTAAGTTCCTTTTCAAATCTAGAACATGCCTCACAGAAGTTGTTTTAACCAATCCATCATGCATTTTTAGTTTTATGTGTCCTACTCCCTTAATATTGCTCTCATGGTTGTTCCCTAAAATCACTTTACTACCACCAATATCTTTATAGTTTAGAAACCATTCTCTATGGGTTGTTATGTGAAATAAACAACCCGAGTCTAGAACCCACACCTCCTTGTCTTCCTTGCAAGATGCAACCAATGCATCTGCACTATCATAGTCATACTCACATAGTGAGGATGAAATTTCAGGATTCAACCTTTCTTGATATTCCTTCTTTCTCCTAGGGCAATTCTTCTTAATGTGACCCTCTTCATGGCAGTGATAGCACTTAATATTTTTTCTACCACTCCTAGATTTTGACCTAGACTTCCCCCTATTCCTAAATTCTCTTCTTTCTGCACTGCTCCTTGCTGTTAGGACATCTTCGGCTGAAACCTTTCCCTCTACTTTCTGTTGTAATTCCTTAGAGTTTAATGCACCAACTACATCCTTTAAGGTCAAACATCCCTACCATGTTTTAATATATCCACGAAAGTTTCATATGACTTAGGCAAAGAATGCAATAATACTAGGGCTTTATCTTCATCATCATAGGTTACATTTATGTTTTCTAAGTCAAGACATAGCCTTTTGAAGTCATCTGTATGACTTTGAAGCTTCTGCCCTTCTTGCATCTTAAAGGTAAAAAATTTAGCCTTCAAGTACAACCTAATTGATAGGGATTTAGTCACATACAAGCTCTCTAATCTTAGCCATAATTCTGTTGAGGTTTCCATCTTTGAAACCTCTCTAAGAACTTTGTCCCCTAAACTCAAGATTAGGGTGTTATATTATATGCCTTCTTGGTAATTTCTTTCTTTCTTTCTTTCGAATATGTTTTCGGCATTTTAGACTCTCCATCGAGAGCTTCTTCTAATCCTAAATTACTCAACAAGGCTCTCATTTTCATTCTCCAAAGGCCAAAGTCATTAAGACTATCGAATTTCTCGATGTCATACCTAGCAACAGAGGCTGTAAAAGCCACGACAATGGATATTTCTATCGGGTTCTAGGGTTCTTCGCGATTCTTGATTGAGTTTCCTGGCTTTGATACCAATTTGTTACAATTAGGAGCACAAGGATCACTCAAATCACATCCAATTACAATCGCGCACACTCTTGAACCAACCCCAACAACAGAAATATAAAACAGATTTGAAAACAATAATGGAAATAGAGAAAGAGATAATCAAACCACACAAGAGACAACAAGATTTATCCTGGTTTAGACCGCATAAATGATCCTGCATCCAGCCTCTTAGATCCTAAGAGCAATCCATTATGAATGATGAAACTAGTAGACAAGAGTCCTTCTCACACACAAGTACAATCACTATGGAGATTACAAAGACTATCTTGATTCTAGGCTTTCCTCTCACACAATGCACTCGTAAATCAAAGTGAACAAATCGTACCCAAAACGACTGCCCTATGTCTTTTATTTATAGACATTGTGGGCAAATATTACAAGGAATATAACAGACTACACATTTCCTATTATACCTGCCATGCATAAGCTACTAACATATAACTTCACTTAGACAATTCTTCCGTTTGATACAATTGACTTCACTGGTTTCTTCTAGGCTACACTCGGTGCAAATGTACAACACCAACCAAATTAACTCGTAGATTCCTTGAGCAATAGCCCTGAATTTCGCTTTTGCACTACTACGTGCCACAATGGATTGCTTCTTACTCCTCCGGGTGACTAGGTTTCCTCGCAATTAGGGGTAATTGAACTGACCAAAAATCACTAATCGAAATACCCGAACCGAGTGACAAAACCGAACCAAACTGACTGAGTCACCCCAAATAATCGAATTAACCGAAAGCAAACCGTAGTAACCAAACCGAAAATCGAAGCAACAAAAAAAACCAAAAAAAAAAATTGAACTAAACAACACGGACATTACGAATTGAACAAACCAATTATGCATAAGAGAAATAGAGGAATAGCAAAAGAGATGATAAGATGATAGATAAGAGAAACAAAAGAAGAGCAATGGAGATGAGACTAGAGAAGAATGGAGATAAAGGAGAATAGTTCAGGAAAATAAAGAAGTAGAAACTACAAGCATAACAAAGGAGGGAAGTAGAAAGTAGATGGGGGGAGAGAGAGAGGTTGGGGGGGGGGGGGAGAAAATATCCCAAAACCACAATCCAAAGCCAGCAATTCTGGGGGATCACCAACACTGCTACCGTTCTATCATTCTACGATTCCTTCCCAACTCTCCAATCTCTCCCCCTCTGTTTGTCTTTCAGCATATCGTTGTTCAGCAATCTGATAAGTTGTGCCCTTATTTGGGGCCATCGTATCTCTCACTCATTGAATTCTAGGGTTATTTTTGGGTCTAGGGTTTGGTCATGGATTCAGAGGATAATATGCACGACGCCAACGACGCGGAGTCCCTGGATGAGCGAGAATACGGCGGGGGAATATAGTGACGACAATGACGGTGGTGTCTACGAGTTCATGGACAATGACTCTGATGATATTATCGCCAGTAGGCAACAGGTGAATAGTTGGAGGAAGTGAAAATGCAAAGTTAATCTATTTAATGCTTCTGGTTTTTGCCTTTTGAAATTGAAGTGCTTGTTTTATATATCGATTGGTTCGGTTATTCCAACAAAGAAAACCAAACCAATAATCGAAAACCAATCTTTTTATGAAAAATAACCGAACCAAAATTTGGCAAGAAAATAATTGAATCGAACTGACCGAACTTGTTAGTTCGGTTTAACCGAACTTGTGCTCTCCCTTACCCACAATTTAGTGCAAAACTCTGATGTTGATCCACTGTCCATCACAGAACCTGCCTAGTCAGCATTAGCAAATCCTTCAACTCCTCTAGCATCACTTTTCTGTAACAGTAGCCATTTCCTTGGTGTCCCCTTTAAGTACCTTAGAATGTGATAAACTACAACTAGATGTTGTTGAGTAGGTGAGTGCATGAATTGACTCACAATACTCATAGCATAAGTAATATCCGGACGAGTGAGAGATAGATAAATAAGTCTTCCAACTAACCTTTGGTATTTTCCTTTATCAATAGGGGATCATTCTCAGTTATCCTCCATTTCTAGTTTCTTTCGAGAGGTGTACTTGTTGGTCTACTTCCTAGTATTCTAGTGTCCTTTAGGAGATCAAGTGTATATTTTCTTTAAAAGATTAAAATGCCTTGTTTGCTCATGGCCACTTCCATTCCTAGAAAATATCTCATGGTGCCCAAGTCTTTGACTTCAAATTCATCTCTCAATTGCTGTTTAAGTGCAATAATTTCTTGAATGTTATCACTAGTGATTATAATATCATCCACATACACAATCAAAATGGACTGTTTTCCACTAGCTGCATGTTTAGTAAACAAAGTATGATTTGCTTCCCCTTGCTTGTACCCAAACCTTGTAAGTGTAGAACTAAATCTCTTAAACTAGGCTCTTGGTGATTGTTTTAATCCATAGAGTCAACGATATGTCAGGTCTAACGGATCTGACAAGGACATCTCGAGAATTCCACAAGGAATTCTGGAGAGTTATGTAGGAGACTTGATCGAAGAAGAAGAAGAAAGAGAGATAGCGAAAGAAAGAAAGAAAGAGAAGGAAATTAAGAGGGAAATTCGAGATTCAATTCATTCATGCCCTCCTTGGATGAGATCAGTCTTTATTTATACTGATCTTCCCTCAACAATTGAAATTCTCTCGCCTAAGTAAAACTTGTATCTTAACTGCCAGCGCCACTTGCAACAAGCATGTGCGCATTTAGTTATTCGGTTTCCCTTCTACTCTCCCGAGTTACACTTAGTTATTTGGGCGGTACATGACAATTACCCATCTCTTGAGGAATTTCTTGTCCTCAAGAAATACAAAGTAAACTTGTTGCCCTAGGGAATTGCTTGAGCAAATCCGGAAGATACTCCCACGTGTTGTCATCCGTGGGCAGATGGTGCCATTTGACCAGCACTTGAATTAGGGGCGCCCTTTGCTGATAGATCACCCTTCTGGCTCGGTTGTAAGCTCCTCGCTCCGGTTTCCAGTGGGTACTTTAATGCTTGCCGGTTGGCCCCCCACGTATTTCTTTAGTAGGGACACGTGAAATTCTAGATAAATTTGAGAATTTTCCAGTAGTTAGAGCTTGTAGGCTACTTTGCCCACCCTTGCTAAGATGAGAAGAGGGCCGTAGTATCTTGGACTTAGCTTCGTTATTGGCTCATCTGTTATGGCTTTAATCTTAGGAAATCTGAGCTTTAGGTAGACTTCTTCTCCTACTGAAAACTCTCTTTTGCTCCTTCTTCTGTCTGCTTGCTATTTCATTCTGTTATGTGCCATGGCTAGGTCCCTTTTTAGCTGTTGTAGTAACTCTTGCCTTTGTTGGAAGTGGTCATCCACTACTGCAACATTAGTTAACTCAAGTGGTATTAGTAGTAGGGGACATTTGTACCCAAAGAGGGCTTCAAACTGTGACATCTTGATGGAACTGTAATGACTAGAATTATACCACCACTGGGCTAGAGCTAGCCACTTATGCCATTTCTTTGGCTGTTGAAAACACAAACACCTTAAGTAATTTTTCAAGCATTGGTTAACCCTCTCGATATGCCCATCCGTTTGAGGGTGGTAGGCAGATGACATGTTAAGCTTGGTTCCCATTGATTTCAGTAATGTCTGCCAAAAAAGGCTGGTAAATACTTTGTCCCAATCTGATATGATAGTTCTAGGAACCCCATGTAGCTTGATGACTTGATCAAGGAACACCCGTGCAACTTCCTGAGTGGTGTAAGGATGAGATAGGCTGATGAAGTGGGCAAACTTCGTAAATCTATCAACCACCACTAATATACAATCTTTACTCTATGGTCTGGGCAAGCCTTCAATAAAATCCATGGAAACACTCTCCCATGCTTGTCCCGGAATGCCTAAGGGTTGTAGTAACCCCAGTGTGGCCACAGTTTCATACTTGCACCTTTTGCAAGTGTCACAAGTCATTACAAATTGAATTACCGTCTCTTTCAACTTAGGCTAAAAGAATAGTTGTTTTACCTTGTGGTAAGTGTTTTGAATTCTTGAGTGCCCTCCCAAGGGGACCCATGTAGGGCCTGGAGAATCTTGTCTTTCACCTGCTGGCAGTCTCCAATCACTATCCTTCCTTTATACCGTAACACCCCTTTATGTAGTGTGTATCCTTTTATGCTATTAGGATCCAATACCAACTGCTCTAGAATCCTTTCGATTTGATCATCTGAATCATAGCTACTGGCCACCTCCTGGTACCACTCCGATATTAATGTCATGATGGCTACTACCTCTCCTTGCTCTTGACATCGCGATAAAGCACCTGCCACCACATTGTCTTTTCCTTTCTTATATTGTATAATGAAATCAAGACCCATTATCTTAGCCATACCTTTCTTTTGTAGCTGTGTGTGGAATTTCTGTTGCAATAGGTACTTCAAACTTTGGTGGTCAGTCCTGATCACAAATTGGGTACCCTCCAGATAGTGTCTCCACTTTTCCACCGCCATTAAGACTGCCACAAACTGTTTTTCATAAATGCTCAATTCCACATGCCTTGGGGCCAATGCTTAGCTGAGGAATGCTATGGGTTTGCCCTCCTGTGTCAATACAACACCTACACCATTATCACATGCATCGGTCTCAACCACAAAGGTCTTGCTGAAGTTCGGTAATCCCAATACAAGTGCCTCGCTCATTGCTTGCTTCAACTGCTTAAGCTGCCTCGGCTTCCGGCCCCCATCTAAACCCTTCCTTCTTTAGTAGTTGCGTTAGGGGTCTACTTATCACCCCATATCCCTTCACAAACCTCCTGTAGTACCCAGTCAGGCCTAGGAATCCTCTTAATGCTTTGAGGGTGGTAGGTCTGGGCCATGCCTACATGGCTGCCACCTTGTGCGAATCAGTGCTAACCCCCCTTTTCTGGATATAATATAACCCAAGTATTCGACTTGTCTTTGAGAAAATGAGCACTTTGACTTCTTAATGTATAATTGGTTGACTCTAAGGATCTCAAAAGTAGCCTTGAGGTGTGTAAGGTGTTGGTCAAAAGAATGGTTGTACACCAGTATGTCATCGAAAAATACAAGATTAAAGCTCCTTAGGTGCGGTTCAAACATCTAGTTCATTAAGGATTGGAAGGTAGCTGGTGTGTTGGTGAGGCCAAAAGGCATTACTAAGAATTCGTAATAGCCTTGGTGGGTTCGAAATGTTGTCTTAGGGATGTCTTGTGGGTTCATTTTGATTTGGTGATAGCTTGCCCTAAGATCCAATTTAGAAAAAATGGTGGCATCCCTTAGTTCATCTAGGAGATCTTCAATGAGGGGGATGGGAAATTTATCTTTGACAGTCAAGGCATTCAACTGTCGGTAATCCACACAGAAGCGCCATGATCCGTCTTTATTTTTTACTAATAGCACCAGAGATGCAAAGGGGCTATGGCTGGGCTGAATGAGAGAGTGTTGCAACATTTCTTTGACCATTCTCTCTATTTCTGTTTTTTGTGCTAGGGGGTAATGGTAGGCTCAGGCATTACAGGGTTCTGATTGAGGTTTTAGGATGATGGAGTGGTCGTGGGTTCGGAGTGGAGGTAAGGTTTTAGGCTCTTTAAATAGATCCTCATATTCAACGAAAAGTAAATTCAATAAGTCAAGTTGGTTTACCTCACATGTCTGTTGGGTTGGACTATTGACAACCAGCATCAGTTCACCCTTTGCTCTTGGTTCCTTCTCTTCTTCTTCGAGTGCTTGGATAGAGAAGAGTTGAGCCACACTGCTCATTTTTGCTTGAGTATCCTTTGCAGTTGTTTCCTTGTAATCATCTTACACATTCCCACTTCTTTACTGCCCACTAATGTCATTCTTCTTCCTTCTTTCTCAAACGTCACCTCCATTCTATTGAAATCCAAGCATATGGGACTCACATGCTTCATCCAATCCACACCTAAAACCACTTCACAACCCCCCAATTTGAGCAGTCTAAGGTCAGTCTCGAAATTTTCTCCTTGCATTGCCCAACAGAAACCCGCACATGCTAATCTACGCACCACTGTACTCTTGTTTGCTACAGTCTCTGTGAGAGGTTGTGTACTGATTAGGGGACATTTCAACTTTTTTGCAGTTCCTTCATCCAAGAAACTGTGGGTGAGCCTCGGCCTATAAGGATCATCAACTTGTATTCTCCCTCTCTCCCTTCCACCTTAATGATCTTATTATTGGCCAATCCTCTCAAGGCATGCAATGAAATTTCACCATTATCTTCCTCTCCTTCGTCAGGTATTTCTATTACATCCTCTTCTTCCATACCCTCCTCTTCACCTTCCAGTAGCAGCAGTTGCTTCTTGCACTGATGCTCGGGGAAGTGCCTATCCCCACATTTGAAGCAAAGGTTAGCCTGTCTCACTTGTTCCATCAACCTATCTCCTTGTAATTTAGGGCCCAAAGATGGCAAGCTCTTCATCTCTTGCACTCCCCTGAAAACCTCCCTTCCTTGATTCTTTCCCACTGGAGTCAACACATTGTGTGTTCCTCCCCTATTCATCAGCCTCTGCTTCTTCATAAGTGCTTCCACTGTCAGCTCATGTAACCTTGCACTATCTGTGGCATGTTTGAGGGTCTTTTGGTTGCAAGACCTTCACCATAGGTCTTAGTTCTTCACTCAACTCACTTATAAAGCTCGAGACAAAATAAGCCTCTGTGAGATAAGGATTGTGGTTGAGCATCACTGCCTTTAATTCCTCAAACCTCCTTTGATAATTTGCTACTGATCCCCCTTGTTAAATCTTGTTGAATTCTACATCAGTCATTCCCCTTTCTCCGAACCTCTCACATAATTCCTCCGCGAACTCAGCCCAATGGCATTCCTCTTTCACCTTGGCCCATCCTTGATACCAATCATCCCCTGCATCGTTAAGATAAGCTGCAGCTAGAGCCACCCTCTGTTGCTCCGGTACTCCATACCATTCAGAAGCTCTTTCACACCTCCTAACCCACCATCTAGGGGTGTTTCCGTCAAACATGAGAATATCCAATTTAGGCATAGGAATTCTCGGATGGCCTTGGTCCCCAATTATTCATTGCCTTCTTCCTTCTACATTTTCTCTTGTCCCTATCGGCTCCTCCATTTCGAATGTTTTCTGCCTCCTTTGACTCATCCCATGATTGGGAAGAATCGGTTCTACTCTTTCTTCAGGAGGAAAATCGGGGGATAGACTTACCGAGTGTTGACGAGCAAACATTACCATAAACCCTTGCAATTTCTCCCTAATTTGCACTTCCACTTCCTCACGAATTTGACTGATCGCTCCATCTAATTTGCCATCAATGAATATGATCACTTCATGGTTGCGATTGGATCTGAGCTCCAACTGATCCACTCTCGCCTGCAGATCCGATACTGTAGAGCCAAATTGCTGTAGCTGCATCTCCATGTTCTTCATCCTCGTACCCTCCGCCATCCTTCTGAATTCACGGTAAGCGGAACTGGCTCGGACCGGCCCTAATACCAAATTGTCAGGTCTAACGGATCTGACAAGGATATCTCGAGAATTCCGCAAGGAATGAGTTATGTAGGAGACTTGATCGGAGAAGAAGAAGAAAGAGAAAGAGAGAAAGAAAGTCTAAACAAGATTGAGAAAATATAATTTTCTATATCTTGGAATTATACAATGATTTCCCTTTTCTTTTTATAGAGGAAGAGAATAATACAAAAGGAAAATAATAAAAAAGGAAATAGGAATATACATAGAATCTAAGATATACAAATAATATTCTATATTCAAAAAATACTTCTATTTCTACACTCCCCCTCAAGCTGGTTTGAAGATATCTTCCATGGCAAGCTTGCTTGCAAGTTTTTCAAACTGAGTTCTATGTACTCCTTTTGTAAGAATGTCATCCACTTGGTCAACTGTTGGAATGTAGGGCATACAAATTACTCCATTATTAATTTTTTTCTTAATAAAGTGTTTATCCACCTGTATATGTTTTGTCCTATCATGGAGAACTGGATTATGAGCAATAGAGATTGCAGCTTTATTATCACAGTAAACTTTAGCTGGAACGGAAGTAGAGACCCTCAAGTCTGATAGAAGTCTCTTTATCCACGTGACCTCACAAATACCATGGGCAACCGCACGAAATTCAGCTTCAGCACTGCTTCTGGCCACCACATTTTGTTTCTTACTTCTCCAAGTAACAAGATTGCCTCCCACAAAAGTGTAGTACCCTGATGTAGATCTTCGGTTAGTTATACTGCTTGCCCAGTCTTCATTTGTATAAGCCTCTACATGAAGATGTCCACGTTTTCTAAAAAGTAGACCTTTCCCAAGAGTTCCCTTTAGGTACCGCAGAATTCTGTAGGTAGCTTCAAAATGTTGTGAACTAGGTGAGTGCATAAATTGACTTACAACACTTACAGCAAAGGCTATGTCTGGTCGAGTATGGGATAAATAGATAAGTCTACCCACAAGCCTCTGATATTTCTCCCTTTCTACCACATTCTTGGCCTCGGCAGGTTGAAGTTTTAAGTTGGGTTCAATGGGAGTTTCAGCAACCTTACACCCAAGCATTCCTGTTTTATTAAGTAAATCTAGAATATATTTACGTTGGTTAACAAAGATCTCCTCCTTAGATCTTGCAAATTCCATCCCAAGAAAGTACTTTAGAGGACCCAAGTCCTTGATCTCGAACTCGTAAGCTAATCTCCTCTTAAGTTCTTCAATCTCTCCCTTGTCATCACCAGTCATTATTATATCATCCACATAGACAATTAAGATTGCTTTCTTACCGTTGTTGGCATGCTTGAAGAATAGCGTGTGGTCTACTTGACTCTGAATGTAACCATAGCTTTTCACTGCTTTTCCAAATTTTTCAAACCGTGCTCTCGGAGACTGTTTTAGACCATACAATGATTTTTTTAAATGACATACCTTGTTTGTACCGAGGCTCTTTTCAAACTCTGGTGGAAGATTCATAAACACTTATTCTTCTAAATCACCATTTAGGAATGCATTCTTAACATCAAATTGGTGGAGTGACCAATCAAGATTCATTGCAAGGGAGAGGAGAACTCGAATAGAGTTTATTTTAGCTACTGGAGCAAATGTTTCTTGATAGTCGATGCCGTATGTTTGGGTGAAACCTTTAGCAACCAACCTTGTTTTGTATCTTTCAATGCTCCCATCTGCCTTACATTTTATAGTAAATACCCACTTATAACCTATTGTTGTCTTGCCTTCTAGTTTGTTCACAATCTCCTAGGTTCCATTCTTTCTAAGAGCACTCATTTCCTCCTAGATTGTTAACTTCCAATCTGGGTCACCAAGGGCATCCTGGATTGTTCTTGGGACATGCAGGTTAGAAATATTTGAAAGAAAGGCCTTACGATGATTGGACAATTTTTGGTATGACAGGTATTTAGTAATTGAGTGTTTGGTACAAGATCTCACTCTTTTCCTAGTAGCAATAGGGACATCAAGATCAGACAAATCCAATGACGAATAATCTGGAGGAGTGAGTTTAGAGTTACCATGAGAAGAAGAAGAACTATCGGAAAGCCCATCACTCGAAGACGTCAATTGTTCAATTGTTAGAGGAATATTCGGATTGATAGTATTTTTCAGGGTTTGTCTTCTAGTATAAAATTGAAGCTCCGATTTTGGAATATTTTGATCCGTTTGTGGTAATTCTCCCTCTGGTTCCAATCCCATCACGCTAGGCACCCGTGAACCAGACACACCCTGTTCCACAATATTTGGAACATTTATATCCTTGAGTTGTTTATCAGAGTGGAGGGGAACACCAATCATGGTAGGACGAGGATCATAGAGTTTTAAGTAATTATCCTCCTCAACATTAGAATTCAAAAAATTATCTTCTTTCTCAATATGCTCCCCCTGAAAATGATTTTTGGGAAAGTAGGGTTGAGTTTCGAGAAAAAACACATCCATACTAATATAAGTTTTTTTGGTAACAGGATTAAAGCATTTGTACCCTTTTTTATTTGGTGCATAGCCCAGAAAGACACATTTTTCAGTTGTGGGATCCAATTTGGAACGAAATATTTGAGAAACATAAACAAAGCAAGTGCATCCAAAAACTTTTAAGGGTAACTCAGAATATATATGACAGAGAGGGAAGAGTTGTTTTAAAGAGTGTAAGGGGATTTGAAATTGTAGAACACGAGTGGGCATACAATTGATGAGATAGGAAGCTGTTAAAATTGCATCACCCCAGATATATTTAGGGACATTCATAGAAAACATGATCTCCCTGGCAACCTCGAGTAGATGTCGATTTTTCCGTTCAGCAATACCATTTTGTTGGGGAGTTTCACGGCAAGTGGATTGATGTAAAATTCTTTTTTCTTTTAAAAAAACCCCCAAAGATTCATTAAAATATTTAGTGCCATTATCAGATCGAAGAATACAGATTTTTGTGTTAAATTGAGCTTCAATCAGATGGAAAAAATTCTTGAAAGTTCTAGGCACATCGGATTTCTTTGCAAGTAAGTAAACCCAACAAACTCGAGTATGATCATCAATAAAAGTAACAAATTACTTTTTGCCAGACAAAGTGGAGACCTTAGAAGGGCCCTAAACATCACTATGTATTAAATAGAATGGTTTTGAAGGACAATAGGGTTTTGAAAGAAATTTAACACGATGATCTTTGGATAAATGACAACTCTCGCATTGAAACATAGAAGGATCCACTCCTTTAAACAACGTAGGAAATAGATGTTTCAAGTAAGGAAAACTAGGATGACCTAGCTTAAGATGCCATTGCATTATTTGAATAGAAACATAAGTAGAACTAATACCACTCAGCCCGTGAGCTTTTTTATTACGCAAGACATCCCCATCTAAATAGTAGAGCCCGTTTATTTTTCTAGCACTGCCAATCGTCTTCCCCGAGTTCTGGGCCTGAAAAATGCAATAGGAATAAAAAAAGATAACACGACAGTTAGAATCTTTGGAGAGTTTATTAACAGAAAGAAGATTGTAGGCAAGTTTAGGAACATGGAGTATTGATTGAAGATTAATATTGTTAGAAAGTTTAATGAGACCTTTACCTGCAATAGGTGAAAGACTACCATCAACTAGACATGGCCACGGTTCATGAACCGCCGGTTCCGGTTCAAGAAATCTTTGAACCTGAACCGAACCGCCCAAGGGCGGTTTGGGACGGTTCGGTTCCGGTTCCGGTTCGTGCCGGTTCGGTCAACGGTTTGGACCGGTTCGGTCAACGGTTTGAGCCGGTTCGGTCAACGGTTCCGGTTCCGGTTCAAACCGAATTTTTTTAATTTTTTTTAAATATTGTTGTATTCAATTTTGGTCCTTGTTCCGTTGTTCGGTTCGGTTTGGTTTCGATTTTTAATTGTTAAATGTAATTGTAAATATAAATATTCTCAACCATATTTTTAATAAAAAAACACTACTAAAAATTGAAGAAATATAAGTAATAATTTCATTAAAAATAATTAAAACAACTAAACAAGTATGTAATACAAGTAATTAATTTTTACAAATGTGAAAAATAAAAAATAAAAAATAGAATTAGACTTAATTTCATTAAAAAATAATTACAACAAAAATGTAATACAAGTAATTAATTTTTACAAATGTGAAAAAAAATAAAATATGGACTTGGATCCTACGCATCTTCATTGGAGTCGGAAGTCGCCGTTGTTGAACCATCATTAACCCATTCGTCAGATGATGATGAATGGATAAGTTCTTCTTGACGTCGCATGTTAGCTCTTTCCCAATCATCGAGGCAAACTTGAGCTTCCAATGATTTTGGAGCCAATCTTGATCTTCTTTCGTCCAAAATGTTGCCTCCACTACTGAATGTTTGTTCAACGGCTACAGTTGAAGTTGGAACTGCAAGAAGTTGACTTGCAATAATTGCAAGAGTTGGAAATGTCTCCTTGTGCCTTTTTCACCACTCCAAAATTTCAAAATTTAAACCTGTATCATCACCAAACTTAAAAACTGTGGTTAGATAAGTTTCGAACTTCGAATGTGAGCTCGATCTAGGTTTTTTCCTCCTTTGATCTAAAAATTTATGACCCCATTTCATTGGTTGGGAGGAAGAGGAATGCGAAGCCATGGATGGAAATGATTCTTCACTACTAGGAGCAATAACATATGCTTCATATAATTGATTGCATAAAGTTCTAACCTTAGAAATTATAATATTCACATCAATTTCTTCATTATTTTTTAATCCTAACAACGAATAATAGTTAGACAAACACTCAATTAAACCATCAAATTTACACCTAGGATCAAATACCATAGTAACAAGAAAAATTTCAGGAATAAATTGATAATAACGTAACCATTTTTCTCTCATTTCTAAAACAGCATGACAAATTTCTTCAACATTAATTCCTTCCATTAATACACCGGCCACATTCATTGCTTCTATTAAAAATTGATGTGAAGTTGGTTTATAAACACTACTAAGTGTATGAGTAGCATCATTAAAAATTCGTAAAATATTCAAAATTGAACTACAAACATTCCACATAGTTGGAAAAATAGGATATTGTGGAATATAATTTGCTGCAAAAGAACACAATAAATCTTTATATTCAAAAGATTGATTAAGTAATTTAAAAGTTGAGTTCCAACGAGTAGGGACATCTTTTGAAAAACGTTTTGGGGTTTGACCATTGGAGGTGCAAAAATGTGCCCATGCTTTTGCAGTTCGAGGGTGTACCCAAATATAAGAAATAACATTTCTAATTGGATCTAAATAAGAATTAAGTGACTTAATACCATCTTGAACACATAAATTTAAAACATGGCATGCACATCTAACATGAAAAAATCTTCCACCAAAATTTGGTTGGCAAATTCTTTTCAATTCATTAATAGAAGCAGTATTAGCCGATGCATTATCAAAAGAAATTGAAAAAATTCTATTAACTAATCTATATTCTTGTAAAATTTGTTGAATTAATCTACAAATATTTTCAGCATTATGACTTTCATCAAAACATCGATACGCAAGAATTCTTTTTTGTAAAACATAATTTTCATCAACCCGATGACAAGTAATACCCATATATCAATGAGTTTGCCAATGATCACTCCAAATATCACTACAAATAGAAACATTAATATTATTGTTTTGAAAATATGTTATCAATTCAATTTTTGAGTTTTTAAACAATTTTAACAAATTCCTTTTCAAAGTATTTCTAGGAATTGATTTAAAACTAGGATTAACAAAGTTTTGACAAAATCGAGTAAAACCTAATTTTTCACCAAAACTAAAAGATAAATGATCAATTGCTACCATTTCAGCTAAACCAGACCTACAATTAGCTTCATTATAATGAAATAATTGAGGAGAGTTTGAAGAGGTAGCAAACCCGGATATTTGTGTTTGATCGCGGCTCAATCCAACCTTGAGCGGGTGCTTTGTTTGCAAATGTCGGGCGAAAGTACCATATCCACCTCCTTGCTTGAATTTGTATACCTGATTACAATAATTACAAGATACATCAAATTTACCATCTCCTTTTGGTGTTTTCTTGAAATGAATATTAAAAATATCAGAAGTAGAAATTTTTCCACCTCCCTTTTGTTGAGTTTCACTCTCTTGTGTTTGAAAATTTTGAGTTTCAAACTCAACATTTTCAACATTTTCAAAATTTCTACCTTCACTTGCCATTTTTTTGAAAAAAGTATGATAATAAAAAAATATAATAATGATAAAATAATATAGTAACAAGTAATAAATAATTAACAATATAATTGAATAAATTGATAAATAACAAAATGAGAAGATTGAAGAAATTGAAATTGAAATATTAAATGAGAGACAAAATTGAGAGAATAATAGCTTGAGACTTGAGAGAGAGAGAGAGAGAGAGAGAGAGAGAAAGTGTGAAAAATGAGTGGGGGAGGGAGGGGTATATATAGATAGGAATTATAAAATTTAAAAAAAAATAAAATAAAATTGGCTGGGGGTGGCAGCCAACGGTCCAATTTTGGACCGTTGGGGGAGGGGGGGCACGGCCGCACCGGGGGGGGGGGGGAGGGGGGGGCCAACGGTCCGGTTCCGCGGAACCGGAACCGCGGAACCGGAACCGGCGGTTCCGGTTCCGCGGAATCGGCAGTTCCGGTTCTCCGGAACCTTGAACCGGAACCGGACCGAATTTCGCCGGTTCGGTCCGGTTCCGGTTCCGGTTCGGCCGGTTCCGGCCGGTCCGGTTCCGGTTCGAACTGCCGGTCCGGTTCAATTTTGGCCATGTCTACCATCAACTATTCTTATTTTTTCACTACCAGAACAAGGAATATACGAGTTGAACAGATGCGATAAACCAGTCATATGATCAGATGCTTCTGAATCAATGATCCATGGAACAGATTGAAAAGAGCTAGATAGGGCAAAAAAGTTTCTACCTGAATAGGCCAAAGAACAATTGGGTGTACCAGGGGACAAATTAGGTTTTAGCAGTCGCAGAAGTTGATCAAGTTGCTCTTTGTTGAATGGTCCTGCATCAGCTTCATGAGCAGTAGGTTGGGATCGCTTCTATCTAGACTTCCAATTGGCTGGCTTACCATGAAGCACCCAACAGGTCTCCCGAGTATGGCGTGGTTTATTGCAATGATCACACCAAACACGAGGTTTTTCTTCCACCTTTAGTTGACTCGCAATGTGCCGTCCACTAGCATTAACATCAGCAGTCACGAGCGCCATATTTTCAGATAGCCCACTTTCTCCACTCTTTTTCTTGCCCAACATAACCAGTTTTCGGCTTTCTTCACTCCGAACTTCAGAGAAGGCTTCACTAAGAGACGAGAGTGGATTTCTACCGACGATCCTCCCTCGGACTTCATCATACTCAACATTGAGTCCAGCGAGAAACTTAAATACCCGGTTAGCATCGACCATTTTCTGATAATATTTGCAATCTTCTGTGTTTTTCCACTCATATGTATTGAAGAGATCCAAGTCCTGCCAAATGCGCTTTAAAGAATTAAAATATATGGTGATTGTATCACTACCTTGTCGAATCTCACCAAGTTTCAAGTTGAGCTCGTAGATTTGGGATTGATTCCCCAAATTAGAATACATGACAGTGACTTCATCCCATAGTTCTTTTGCTGTAGAGAAGCACATATAGTTCGAACTTATCTCTTCCTCCATGGAGTTAACAAGCCATGTCATCACCATTGAATTCTCGGCATCCCAAATGTCATACAGCGAGTCTTTACTGTCTGGGGCTAATGTGGCGCCAGTCAAATAGCCAATCTTTCCCCGATCTCGAATGTGCATACGAACAGATTGCGACCAACGCAGGAAATTGGTACCATTGAGACGAATTATCGTAATCTGTACCGGATGTGAGTCAGAGGAGTTTCGGGGAACGCGAAACTAGTCTTGAGAAGACTGCGATTGCTGGGTCAAAGTGACTGAAGATGTCGAGTCAGTCATGATGATTGAATAAACAGATCAGGGTAGCAGAAGCAAGAACCCACTAGCAGCTGGATCTGGATCTGTATAGATCTGGGCACCCTAGC
The DNA here is from genome assembly GCF_014633365.1 of Diospyros lotus. Taxonomy (NCBI): domain Eukaryota; kingdom Viridiplantae; phylum Streptophyta; class Magnoliopsida; order Ericales; family Ebenaceae; genus Diospyros; species Diospyros lotus. Next base: position 1,484,198 of record NC_068343.1, on the reverse strand, counting down.
AAAGACCCACGAATCTGGATACTTGGATCTAGGTACCCAATTGCCCAATCTGACCAATAAAGGTCTAGAACGAACAACAGCACAAACGGAACGAAGCAGCAAGAACGAAGGAGGCGGCTTTGGTGTGCGATGCAGAGCCGACCTTCGCGACAGCAACAGGTGCGAACGTTCGATGCGTGATGGAGCAGCAGCACGAACGACGGATAGGGGCGGCTCTGGAGTGCGATGCAACGCCGACCTTCGCAGCGATAGGTGTGACTGATGAAAGCCGACCTTCGCGTAAGGCTAGGAGATCGCGACCGTTCTAGAGGTGGAGACCCATTGGAGAGCAGCGACGACTGGAGATGCAGCAATGATCGGGATGGCCGGATCTCAGAGGCGGCGGCAGCCGAAGGATGGCCAGTGAAGGATGGCGGCGCTTTTAGGGTATAACAGAGGAATGGAGGAAGAGGATGGCCAGTGAAGGAAATTAGGGTTTCACAGTTGAACGGTTGTGATTTAATCCTAATTCCAGCTCTGATACCATCTAAACAAGATTGAGAAAATATAATTCTCTATATCTTGGAATTATACAATGATTTCCCTTTTCTCTTTATAGAGGAAGAGAATAATACAAAAGAAAAATAACAAAAAAAGAAATAGGAATATACATAGAATCTAAGATATACAGAGAATATTTTATATTCAAAAAATACTTCTATTTCTACAGAAAGAGAAGGAAATTAAGATGGAAATTCGAGATTCAATTCATTCATGCCCTCCTTGGATGAGATCAGTCTCTATTTATACTAATCTTCCCTCAACAATTGAAATTCTCCCGCCTAAGTACAACTTGTATCCTAACTGCTAGTGCCACTTGCAATGGGCATGTGCGCATTTAGTTATTTTGTTTCCCTTCTACTCTCCCGAGTTACACTTGGTTATTTAGGCAGTACATGACACGATACTGTTGAAAGAAGAAGAAATTGTCCAATCTTATCATTATTCAATGTAAAAATACAGCATATATACACACCTATCAATCAGAATTGGCAATTCCCTAATGAGAGAAGGTTTCCTAAACTAACTTAGGAAATATGTACATCAAAGGAAAGATACTACAACTGTAACATACAAGGAAATACAAGTAAATCAAATCAGAACCAATAAGTAGCAAGTAATCCCCTAGGAATCAGCAATGCATAACAGGAAAGAAACCACAATAGGAAGGAATCCACTCGTTGATTTCTAACACTCCCCCTCAAGATGTTAGTGTATATTGTGCATTCCCATCTTGCTCAAGATCTTGTGAAAAATATGACCAGATAAGTCTTTAGTTAAAACATCTGCCAACTGTCCACTAATAGGAACAAAGGGAGTGCAAATCACTCCACTCTCAAGCTTCTCCTTGATGAAATGTCTATCAACCTCCACATGTTTGGTCTTATCATGCTGAATCGGGTTGTGGGCGATACTTATGGCAGACTTGTTGTCACAATAAAGTCTCATAAGGGTTGACCACTGAATTTTCAAATCTGTTAGAATAATTTTCATCTAAAGAAGTTCACAAATACCTAGGGTCATAGATCTAAACTCAGTTTCAACACTTGATCTTGCCACCACACTCTGTTTTTTGCTCCTCCAAGTAATAAGATTTCCACACAAGAAGGTGCAATAGCCTGAGGTGGATCTTCTATCCATAAGTGACCCAGCATAATCAACATTTGTGAATGCTTTTAAAGACAAGTTTCCAGCCCTTTTAAACAGAATACCCTTATTTGGAGACCTCTTAATATAGTGGAGAATTCTGTGTAGAGTCTTGAGATGGCTTTCTCTAGGATCATGCATGAATTGGCTAGTCACACTCACAACATAGGCTATGTCTGGTCGAGTATGAGACAAATAAATAAGTCTCCCTACTAGCCGTTGATGTGAACCCTTATCCACTACCCCTACTTTTGAATCAGTCCCAATTCTATGGTTTGGGTCAATAGGTGTCTCAACTGCCTTGCTACCAAGTGTTCTCGTTTCAATTAAGAGACCCAACACATATTTATATTGGAAAATGAGTATTCTTGCCTTAGACCAAGCCACTTCAATGCCTAGAAAGTATTTCAATTTCCCTAACTCCTTGATCTCAAACTCTCTTGCCAAACAACCCCTTAATTGTTCTATTCCTTCTTTGTCATCACTGGTGACTATAATGTCGTTAACATACACCAAAAGAGCTGTCACCTTCCCTAAAACCGAATGGTGAACAAACAAGATATGGTCACCTTGACTTTGCTTATGGCCTAATCCAAGTATAATCTTGGCAAACCTCTTAAACCAGGCTCTAGGGGATGGTTTTAGTCCATAGAGAGCCTTTTTTAGTCTGCACATAACATTCCCAGCTTGTGTTTGCAACCTAAATCCAGGGGAGACTTCCATATAAATCTTTTCTTCTAAATCCCCATGTAAGAAGGCATTTTTTACATAAAATTGAGATCGAGGCCAATCAAACATATCTGCTAATGACTATAATAGCTTGACAGTGCTCATCTTAGCTACCGGGGCAAAGGTCTCAAGATAGTCCACTCCATACATTTGGTTATAGCCCTTAGAAACCAGCCTAGCTTTATATCTTTTTAGGGACCCATCTGACCTATATTTTACTGTAAACACTCACTTACACCCAATAGCTTGCTTCCCATTGGGTAGCTGAACCAATTCCCAGGTTTTGTTCTTCTCAACTACAACCATCTCAACCTTCATGGCATCCTTCCAACTATCGTGACTTAATGCTTCAGACAGAGTCCTTGGGATAGGAATAGAATTAATGTTGGTTAGGAAGGGTTTCTGTGTAGGGGACAAATTGGAGTAGGTAAAGAACAGATGCAGGGGGTGTTTGGTACATGCCCGAGTTCCCTTTTTGAGGGCAATTGGGATGTCAAGGTCATTAAGGTCAGGTTCAGGTTGCTGATGGGTTTGGGAAACAAGGTCTGGTGTAGCTGGATCTGGATAGCTCGTAGGCTAGATAGGGGTTGAAATAGGGTCAGAATTTGGACTTGGTTCAGATAAATCAACATGCTCAGGTTGATGATTCGAAACTTTCCTTCTTGAATATACTTTTAGTGGATTAGAAGCAAGTTGAATATTTTCCTAGGTATCATATTTAGAGAATCCTATGGGATATCCTTTGGATGAGGTAAAGAGTGATGAGAGGAAGAAACAATTCTCTATCATTGCCTCCCGAGAATTCAGTCTCCCCCTGAGTATAAACATTATTGAAGTGCAAACTCTCCTCCACAAAACTCACATCGGCTAAGACAAAAAAAATTTGGATGGAGGATGGAAGCATTTATAACCCTTTTGTGTGGAGGAGTACCCAACAAAAATACATTTGAGAGCTCTAGGATCCAATTTCCCTTTGTTAGGTAAGTGATTGTGAACAAAAAGTAGGCAACCAAATACTTTAGCACAAAGACCATTATGAGGCATGAACCCTGGAAAGCCTTAGAAAGGAGCTGAATTGGACTATTGGAGTCAAGGCTTCTAGAAAGTAACCTATTAATAAGATAGGTAGTTGTCAAAGCAACTTCTCCCCAATAATGTTTAGGGACATTATTGTGGAAGAGCAAGGCTCTTGTAACAGCTAGCAAATGGCCATTTTTCCTCTCAGCTACCTCATTTTGCTGAGGGGTATGGACACTAGATGATTCATGGATTATACCCTTCTCTTGGAAAAAAATTAGATAGGGTTTGGTTGAAAAAGTCTTTAGCATTATCTGTTCTAACCCTTTTTATTTTAGCTCCAAACTGATTTTTGATCATAGTATAGAAGTTTGGAAAGATGGTGCTTACTTATGATTTGACCTTTAATAGATATAGCCACACCACTCATGTGTAGTCATCTACAAACAACACAAACCACCGAACACCCGATAGATTAGTAACAGGGGAAGGACCCCATATATCACTATGAATTAGAGTAAAGGGAAGAGAACTTCTATTATTATTGAGAGGGAATGAAACCCTTCTATGGTTAGCAAGTTGACAAACATCACATTGGAATGGAAATCCCTAATATCTAATCCCTTTGAACAAAGAGGGAAACATAAATTGAAGAACACTAAAGGATGGATGCCCTAGGTGAAAATGATGAAGCTAAAGTACATCCTTATTGGATTTAACTAAAAATGATATAGGCGAAAAATGTTTCTTAGTAATTTGTCGACTAGAATCTTCAAGATGATAAAGTCCCTCCTTCACCCTAGCATGCCCGATCATATTCCTCGAGTCCTTTTTCTGAAATTCACAAAATGAGGGATAGAAGATGACACGACAATTAACATCATGGGTTAGTTTTTTAATGGAAACCAGGTTGGTAAAAAGTTTAGGGACATGAAGAACACCTTTCAGGGTTAATTTGCTGTTTATATGAATATCCCCTATTCCAGCTACAATAGTTAGAGAACCATCTGCCAATACAATTTTCTTTGTGCTTGGGCATGGTTTGTAGGATAAAAATTTGTGTGAGAAAGGTGTCATACGATTTGTGGCTCCGGAATCAAGGATCCATGTGTTTTTTAGGGCTAAATCTGAATCATGTAAAGTTAAAAATAGTAGAAGTTATCCATGTGAAGGCTAGGTTTGAAGTACCTGCCCCCGACCTCTTTTCAAGAGTCCCAAGTAGGTTCCTCAGCTTCTCTATCTCCTCCCAGTTGAGTTCCATCAATTCAGCCTGCTCTGGAGCTTTCTCTTCCACAACCTGTTAGTTATTGACAGCATAGGGAACCTGCTGACTGTTAGCCACAAAGGCCTGCCCCTTTTGTTGTCCACCTTTGGCTGGCTTCCCATAAAGCTTCCAGCATTTGTCAATGGTGTGCCTCAGTTTCTTGCAGAATGTACACAAGTTATCCTTGTTTATGGCTTTACTTGGATCCATGGTCTTCCTGTCTTCTCTAGCCCATCTCTCTTGCCCAAGACCCTTTAGAGTTAAAAGGGCTGAGTTCTCCATGTGATTGGTCTCTAGCATCACTCCTCTTTTTCCTTCCTTCGCACGCACTATGGATATTGCTTCATTCAAGGAAGACAAATCCGTTTTGCCAAGAATCTGGACTCTAACTGCATCATACTCCACATTTAGTCCAGTTAAAAAATCAAAAGTTCTTTCCTTCTCCACAAACCTTTTTTGAATGGCAGCATTCTCACTGCACTTCATTTGGATACATTGATAGTGATCCAATCCCTGCTACAAGGTCTGCAGCAAGTTAGCATACTCAGTTATGGATCGAGTGCCTTGTTTAGTGGCTGCTACCTTGGTTCTAATCTCATATATTTGGGCTGCATCATTTACCTTCGAATAGGTGATCTTCACTGCTTCTCAAATTTCCTTAGTCGTTGTAAGAAACATCAATGTGTCACTAATTTCTGGAATCATCAAGTTCCAGAGTCAGGACATGACTAGAGAATCCTCCTCATCCCAGGAGGTGAATGCTGGATCACTCTCTTTCGGTCTCGTTTCAAGCAAGTGGCTCAACTTTCCCTAGTCTTTCAAAAATGTCCTAATGAGTTGGGACCATTTGAGATAATTCTTTCCATTTAATTTGAAGGCTGGTTGAATATTCTGCAACTCATCGCCGGTGACCACACTACTACCAGAACTGCTCGAGAATGGGACTTCATTGGTGCTACCAGACTCTACTGTTTCTGTCATAACTTAGGTTTGTGGAAGAAGATTGGATCAAAGAAGATTTCGGCTATGAACAATCGAGGGAAAACCTAGTTCGTTGATGGCACCTAAGGCTCTAATACCATGTTGAAAGAAGAAGAAATCGTCCAATCTTATCATTATTCAACGTAAAAATACAACATATATGCACACCTATCAATCAGAATAGGCAATTCCCTAATGAGAGAAGGTTTCCTAAACTAACTTAGGAAATATGTACATCAAAGGAAAGATACTACAATTGTGACATACAAGGAAATCAAATTAGAACCAATAAGCAACAAGTAATCCGCTAGGAATCAACAATGCATAACATGAAAGAAACCACAATAGGAAGGAATCCACTCGTTGATTTCTAATAATACAACGTACACACTTTGCCAACCTTTTCTCCTTTCTCAAAACTTGGTGGAATCTTCATATAAATTTATTTTTCCAATTCACCATTGAGAAAAACATTCTTGATGTCTAGCTCAAATAGTTCCCAATCCAAATTAACAAGAAGGGACAACAATGCTCTTATGGAATTTTGCTTTGCCACAAGAGCAAATGTCTCTTCATAATCGATTCTATAGGTTTGTGTGAACCCTTGAGCTACCAATCTTGCCTTACATTTGTCTATACTCCCATCTGACTTGTATTTGACGGTAAATACTTGCTTGCATCCCACTACTTTCTTGTCTTTGGGGGATTCTACAACATCCCATGTATGGTTTCCAATCAACGCCTTCATTTCTTCCATAACAGCTTCCTTCCACTTTGGATCTTTCAAAGCATCTTGAATATTTTGTGGAATAGCTACTCTATCAACTGTTATGGTAAAGATCCTGAATTGTGGAGACAGTCTAGAGTATGTTAAGTAATTAGAAATTTGATACTTAACACAGAACCTTACCTCCTTTCGAAGAGCAGTGGGGATAACCAAGTCATTGTCAACCTCAGTGTGTTCCTCTCTTGATGGACCAGGTTCCAATGATTGGTTGAGTTGAGGAGCAGGAACTTTGGGTTACCTGGAATAAACCACAATAGGTTTTTTTGAGTCTAATCCTCCTCCTTGACTAGTCACCACTAGCTCAGCTGGTTGGGTGAGTTGGTGGACTGGGGCAAAGACAGTAGGCTTGGTTAAGTCAAGAGTAGCTGGTTTGGGCTGTTCAAGGGTAGCTGGTTGGGTGAGATCAAGAGCAGCAGGTTGGGTTAGGTCAGAATTTGTAGAAGGTGAAGGAAAAATAGGTGGAAGTGAAATAGGCATAGAAATTGTGGGATCTCAATGACACTCTTCCTTTAATATCTCCCCCTGAATAGAAGCACTTGGGTAAAAGAATTTGTCTTCAACCAAGGTCACATCACAAGAGACATAGAACTTTTGTGAGAGTGGACAATAGCATTTGTATCCCTTTTGAGTAGGAGAATAGCCAACAAAAATGCATTTTAGGGCTTTTGGCTTAAGTTTGTGATGAGTAGGATTGACTTGGTGAACATACACAATGCAACCAAGCACTTTAGAGAGAACTTAAGAGTTGAACATGAGGGAATGTGGCCAGAAAGGTGTGCAAAGGAGTTTGGTAGTTGAGGACTTTGGACTGTAACCAGTTTATTAGGTAAGAAGCTATTAGGACAGCTTCTCTCCAATACTTGTTAGGAACATAACTGGTGAATATTAAGGAGCGAGCAACTTCAAGTAAATGACGATTTTTCCTCCTACCTACTCCATTTTGTTGAGGTGTGTAGGGACAAGTACTTTGATGAAAAATCCCATGAGTGGTGAGGTATTGGGTGAAGGGATGAGAAAAATATTCACGGTCATTATCAGTCCTAAGAATACAAATAGAGGACTGAAACATAGTAAGAATAAGTTTGTGAAAGCTTTGGAAAATAACACACACCTCAGATTTTTATTTCATAAGATATACCCAACAAACTCTTGTATGGTCATCAATAAAAGTGATAAACCATCGTGCACCAGACAAATTTGGAATGTGTGCAGGTCCCCAAATGTCACTATGAATCTAAAAGGACTTGGAAGGCGTGTGAGGATGGATTGGGTGATTGTTGTGGGTTTGTTTGATAAGAATACAATGTTTACACTGAAAAACACTCTCTCTTTATTAATGAACAAATGTGGGTGCAAAAGTCTTAGATATGAGAAACTTGGATGACTAAGGCGTTTGTGCTACAACATAATATCAGAATAAAAAACAACAATGAGAGAAAGCTTATGTGGTAATTGATGTCTTAGAAAAGCATCATCTCTTGAAACATAATAGAGCCTATCCTTTTCCTCAATAATGCCAATCATATTCCTCGAAGACCGGTCTTGAAATATTCAATGAGAAGGGAAGAAGATCACAATACAATCCATGTCCTTAGTTAGCTTACTAACAGACAACAAATTGCATTTCAACTTAGGCACATATAGAACAGATTTAAGTTACAAACCAGACACATAAACAGTCCCTTGTCCTATAACTGATAACATAGTACCATCTACCATCAAGACTGTCAATTCCTTATCACTAGGTTGAAGTTGGTTTATTGTAGTTATAGACCCTGTTATATGATCAGATGCTCCTGTGTCTACGATCTAGCAATTTTCATTCAGTTTTCTAGATAATGAGTATTTCAGATTACCTTTTTGGGCCACAAAGACTATGGGATTAGTGGCTGAGGTGTCTGACCCCTTTGCCAGATGGGTACTGCTCAATACCTTCTGTAGGAAATCTAGCTGCTCAGTAGTCAGGTTCAAGTTTGTACCTTTTTCCGGTGTGGGAGTAATTGTTGTGGTATAGGCTGGCTGCTCTTTCTCCTTTTTATTCTTTGGCTTTCCATTTGCTAGCTTCCCATGTATTTTTCAGCAAGTTTCATTTGTGTGATAGGGTTTATTACAGTGCTCACACCACTGTTTATCCCTAGGTTGTTCTTCACGCTTAACTATAGCAAGGGTAGAGCTGGAACTTGGGTCCACAAACGAATGGAGCATCACACATTTTTTGCTTTCTTCTCTTCTGACTTTTGCAAATACTTCCCAAGTAGGCAGCCACGAACTTCATCTAAATCAGCATTGAGCCCTAGAAGAAAGTCAAAAATCCTTTCTTTTTCCAACAGCTTACTATACTTCTGGCTGTCAATAGGACATTCCCAACTTGGATCATAGAAAAGATCCATCTCCTACCATAGCTCTATCAAAGTATTATAGCATTTAGTAACACTAACATTACCTTGTTTAGTGATATGAATAGTAGATCTAATCTCAAAACACTATGTTGTGTTTTCAAGATCAGAGTTATCTCTTGAACTGCCTCCTAGACTTCTTTAGTAGTATTGTAAAACAGGTAGATTTGTCCAATCTTTAGCTCCATCGAGTTAATAAGCCAAGCCATGATGATAGAATTTTCTACCTCTCATATTTGATAATCTGTTGTATCCTTTGGTGGAGTCGAAATTGCTCTTGACAAGTAACCAAGCTTGCCTTTGCCTTTGAATACCAAAATAACAGATTGAGACCATTGGAAATTTTTTCCGTTCAATCTATTTTGAGTAATTTGCAAGGTATGACTGTCGGTTGATAGAGGAACAGGTGAGATGGTTGCTGATGGTGAGTAGGAAATGATAGAGGATTTTGCAGTTGTCTGGACTGCATTCTCAGGGTTGGAGGCCGCCATAGTGTCTGGTTATTCCAAACTAGGTAAAACCAGGCTCTGATACTATTGACAAAATAGGGTTTAGAATAAATTCACCTCACTGATTTCATTGATCTCTCTGCTATATTTACAGAAAAACATTGCCTAATCTACGATGCTGAAGAATATACAGAACAGGTTTCCTATTCTAGGAGAATGTAATATTTACATGGTTTCCTAATCTAGAAGGTTGACTGAGAAAATTAGAAAGATTTCCTAAGCTGTCAATTTATTACAATAGGAAAGAATAAATACTAAGATATTGCTGTCACCCAGATTCTCCAACATAATGCTCTTTGGTTACTTGCACATCTAGGTCAGTGAGTACAAAAGGTGCATTTCATACCCTAATTGCATCAATGGTTCTGTTCTGTTTCATTTCCATACTTGATGTTTTTATAGCTCTGGTAATTATGCACTTGCAGATGGTAATGAACAGAAAAAGAAACGAATGAAGGCTGATTCAGACATCTCAAGGCTTTCTCCATCAATGCGAAGCCAGCTGGATTCTCTTGCCAGTATGAAGGGTGATCAAGTAATAATCTAGCTCCAAGTTGTTTCACATCTTGTGTTTCTATAATCAGTCTCTAGTTTTGTTACTGCTCTAGGCATGAAGATGTTTCTATTTTGTTATTGATTTGTTCTTTAGCAGATCAAGTGTAATTTTTTTGGGCTGGGTGCACATTAACTTTATATCTCTACACATTTATTGTGTTCTTCAGGTTGCAGCTAGGGTCACACCAGAAAATGCCGAGAAAGATGAGTGGTTCGTGGTTAAGGTTATTCATTTTGACAGGGAAACTAGAGAGTAAGTGTTGTTCCACTGTCTTCTCCATTTGGCACTGAGGACTAAAGTACCTGTGAAATTTGATCTTAATGCCATGGAGAAAGACTCACATAGTAGACAACAGCATCAACAACAACATACCAAGCCTTTATTATCATTATGTGGGGTAGGCTACATGCCTGTTTCAATTGTCTGTAATGGTGCTGACTTTCTCCAAAAAATCAAATAACATTTCTACTCGTGTATATCATTCTAGTGAAGTAGTTATAACTAGTAGTTATTATATGATTACTTGAGTGAGAGTAAAAACTCTCTTTAAGCTAGCTTGATTCCAATTTTTGTTGTCAGTAACTTTTTGGCTTATAGTTTTAGCCCCACCTCCATAGGGGTGTTCGTTTATTTTATTGATAAGGGATACTTGCAGTAGTATCCTGCAAACCACCTTGCAGCAAGACCACTACATTGTTTAACCTGTTATTACACCCGGCCTATCTATTGTAATGTGTCCTGATTCCAAAGCTTTATGAACCTTTTGAAGCAAGGAATATGATAGATTATTGAAGATAATCTATCTTGGTTTACTGAAAATGGAGAGAATTGCAACTGGAAAATTATGTAAATGAAAAGGAAAGTGGACTTTCGAGAGGTCTACACTCTCCCAATATCTCCACTACTCCAAAAATTGCCTCTATTCTACCATCTTTCCTATTTATATGTTGTTCCAGCTATGCTCCTCTAACCGATTCTGTTGTCCGCACATGCCACCTGCTTTGCTCTACCCATATTGCCCTTTAACCACTTTTGTTGCTTTCTCCCTTTCCCTTATCATTATTCTGCCCTTGCTTATTCCGTCTTTGGTAATGGAATTGTATGGGTCTTTTATCAGAATACTAGGATCAGAGTGCTAGAATCTGACCATTTAGATCAGACATGGGCTAGTGAACCTTTTTCTTAGTACAGTTTTGATGACTATGTTTAAGGAAAAGATTATTTTGGCATGCATGTCCTTCTTTGTTCTTTTCGGCCTCTGTCATGCGGTGCAGCTGTGGGAGTTGGAACAAAAAATAAAGGCTTTGATTGTCTGTGCTCCTAGTTTTTGATTGGGTGAAGGAAAATTGTCTTCTGCTAGTGGGTGTGGACTGTGTATCTTTTACAAACATGGAAATTCAAATTTTGGTTTTTGAGTAAGGCAACAATTATTTTATTACTGTTTCTATGTGGGAAGAGAAAATAACCAACCATACTTTTTGTTATATGACACAACAGAATTAAGAGTGTAAAACTCCTTTACTTTTATTTATGGTATACTTAGTCATCATTTTATTTATCTCCATATGCAGATTTGAAGTACTTGACGAGGACCCTGGTGAAGATGAAGAGGGTGGTGTCCAGAGGTAACTTTTGTTTGACTTCCTGGATTACTGAGTATTGGCCTCTATAAATTATTGGAAATTCATTGCCCCGTCCCATATAACATTCATCCTCAGAAACTTCTTGGTACATATGCACTTCAGGATAGCTAATTGATGATTACTTTATGAGTTACATGTGAAGATAATGGAAATCTGTTTTCTTGTATTTGTTTGGCATATTCTACTGTCTGTGAGTTGTTTCCTCATATTTTTTGCATGGTAACTTCACTCTTGTATGATTAAGGCATGGTGTGTTATGTTATTGTTCTGGTCTTTTTAGGATAGGTTGTTACTGTTCAAGCTACTTGTTCTTTGTAAGGGCATTGGTGTGGGTGGTCAATTGTTAGACACTGATGCCATTGAACTCTGCATGTCCATGGTGTATGTGTTCACATGCTATTGTTTGAACAAGGCTACTTGTTTTCTTTTTTTAACACAACTGTTAATACTTAGCCTTCAGAACATTAACTAATAATGGAGGCCAGGCGGTCTTTGGAGATGTATATGGACAAACATTGTTTTCTCTACTGCCATTCTATGTTCTTTGTACTATGCTATATTGCCTTTACTGGCAAAACTTATTTCTGATCCTATATTGTTGGGGATATTGAGGAGAATCATTGATTCAAAACCTAGCTATTAATATTGGTCTATACCAGTCAATATGTTTTAAACCTGTTATATGGTACAGGGAATAGCATTTTCTTGTGTATTGATCTGTATAGGCTGATTCTGCCTGTTCTAAGTTTATTGTGGTGTAATAGATAATCAAGGAAATGAACATAAGTGGATTAGACAATCTTAGACTAATTTTTATCATTTAAGCATGTTCAAGAGATTGTTTGATTTCTGCTCTCAAACAATTGATACCACTCAATCAATTTGTCACCGAAGATGTTTGAAAATATTGAGAATGCTGAAATGGCGAGGTGGTAATCCACATGATTGACCAAGAAAACATGTGACTAAATGGAATTTTACCATATTTTTTAAAATGCTTAGGATTCAAGGATTATACGATTTAGATGGCATTCACCAATGGGGTGTTTGCACCACCTGGGTTGAGCTTTTCTGTTTTATGTTGCTTGTTATTCCTAAACTAGTCTGCATCGACCTATGTATTTGTTTGATTTCTTGTTTTATGTCATGGAACGTTGGGCAGCTAATGCCAACATATACAAGATATAAGAAAAGACAGAATTAGGAATTGAGTTATCTGTAAAATAAGGTTGCAGTGGTTTTTTTTAAGATAAAATATGTGAGACACTGTTAAATTGATCTAGATAGATGAGAAGAAAGATAGATAAATACACTCGTGAGGAGAGTGTATGGAATAAAAAAAATTGCAGCAAAAGAGGTTGAGGAAGGTAAGCACACTTGTGAAGAGAGTGGGTAACTAGTAGGCATAACATGGGATATAATAACTTTATAGAAGGTATGGTTGTGGATAGAGATGATTAATGAGGTAAAATTCATGTTGCTGATGCCATTTAGTGGGATCCAAGGATTGGTTGAGGTCTTCTTTGTCTTGCATCCATTGTTCTTGTGAAGTGATTTTGTTAAGAGTCCTCCCTCACACACAGTAAACACAACTTACAAAAAAACAGAATTTCAAAAAGATATTGAGAGAACAAAACTCAACACACTTTTCTCTCACTTTTTCATTAACAAAGGCTGCTAAACACACTTTTTCATTAACAAACTCAACACACTTGTCCCAGGCCTCTGCTGTTTCACAGGCCATTATCCTTGCAAAAATAACTTGTGATACTGTAGAATGAAGGCATCTAAGTGCCTTGGGACTCTTGGTAACCTGCTCCTCATGCTTCTTGATTTCGTTCAAGGTAGCATTTTCTCTTAGAGGTGGAACATGTGCTGCTCGTTGCTCTACTACATCCCACAGGTTGAGAGCTTTCAAGTAGGTCTTCATTTTAATAGCCCACATTTGATAATTCTCACCAGAAAAAAACTGGAGGACTAACTGCAGAGAAGTTTCCTGATGCCATAACAAACAACTTTCAAATTTTTGGTTTAGTGAAAGGATGGCTGACTTGTTTTCTCTCAAACACACAATGTTTAATCCCCAAGAATAAAGCAAAAAACAAGAGATTATACCCACAACCCGTAAGAAAACAGCTTTGATACCATGTTGGAGTCCTCTCTCACACACAGTAAACACAACTTACAAAAAACAGAATTTCAAAAAGATATTGAGAGAACAAAACTCAACACACTTTTCTCTCACTTTTTCATTAACAAAGGCTGCTATATATGGTTGCACCTGACAAGATGTACCTAACACAACAACTAAAGCATTTCTTTATTTAGACAACATTCCTAGATTTAAAGACATACACACATTCACAACTAACACTAGATTTCTTCATCATAAATTCTAGAATTGAACTGCAAAAGATCACATCAGAAAAATCTCACACATTCTAACAGATTTATTCTTAGATGACTACCCTGTTGTTAATGACAATGCATGATCCAAATCAGTTAATCTGGGCCACAGCTACATAACGATGAGTTCTTTCTCATATTGCCCATGTCAGAACATATAAGCTGCCGATGACACATATTATACCTTTTCCCAAGCGGAATGATTCCCTAGGCCCTGAAGATTTCCCTCCTGGTAAACAAGTTTTGGCAGTATATCCAGGAACAACTGCATTGTATAAAGCAACTGTAGTCCAGCCTCACAAGGTAAGAATTCATCCATTTCCATTGTACCCCAGATTGAGTGTTCTTTCATTTTACTGTCAATTCTCCACCTTCTCTAAGAGGCCATTTGGATCAAGTGTTACCCATATACTGCAACTTGGTGGTGAATAACCAGAAACTGACTACTTGATTTTGCATATTGTGGGATGCTCTCAACCGTCTGCACAAAATTTCAGAGGAAGACTGACGAGTAAGTAGCTTTGCTCTTTGTTTCTATTTGTGAATTGATCATTTAAGGAGGAACACAATCTTATATTATATATGCATCCAGGGCTCAAAGCTCTCGAATGACTTAATATATACATGTCAGGACCCAAGGATATAATAATAAATATAGTAGTTAGCAGCAGATAGTTTTGGTATTTTCTGTTTGTTTGTTTTTTCCGTTTTACTCTATAACTATAACAAAATTACTAACATAGGGGAAGTAGCTATATAAAGCTACCGGATATGTAAAGAGGGGTTATGTTGTGGAATTAATAATCTGATTTTGGTCATTTTTCTCTCTTGAATTCTCTCTCTTTCTCTTCTGTCCTCCCTTGATACATTTGTTTTCTCTCGTTCTGTTCTGCTTTCCCCCTCCAATCTATTCTCTTCCCTCGTAATTCTTTTCTAAACCCTAGCTCCACCTTAGGAGCCTAACAATACATTAGTTTAAAAGATGTTTTCGTTTTTTTTTTTTTTTTTTTGTTCCTTGGAACTTTTCTGAATGGCCTTAATTCAGTATGATGAAACGCAAAGCATCATTGTCTCAACTCAAATGCTTCATCTTCAAAGCTGGTTGGATTTATCGCTTTAAAATTTAAATTGCATTTACTGATATCTACTATAACAAGGGGGTTTATATTGCTGTGGCAGCTATGTGTTGGAATTCGATGACGATGAGGAGGAAGATGGTTCTTTGCCTCAGAGGTTTGTACCCTTCCACAGGGTGGTAAGCCTCCCAGAAGGACATCGTCAATGAGAACTGCGCACAGTGACGCCCACGCCGACGAACGCTGTTCATATATATATATATATATATGTGCTTGTAAAATAGATTTTTAGTTGGTTCCACAGCATTGTTGTCGGTGGGCCTATTAACTAAGAATCGTACGCGTCTTGTACTGTTATCTATGGCCTTTGCTTGTGTTAATACTGCCGCATAGTTTATTGTCATAAAGCTTTGCTTTTACAATATAATCCTCAGCATTCATGAGTGTTTTTTTTTTTTTAATATAAAACTTTTTATAAAAATTTGGATTAATTTTCAAAAAAATTACCAAATTTAAGTCAGTATTTTAATTTTACTTGTGGGAAAATTTATTAAATTGATTCAGATATTATTTTTATGCTGACGAAATTATAATTTTTTTTTAATTTTTATAATTATTTTATATTTTTAAATAAATATCTGGAGATCATGATTCTCAAGATTTATAATATATTGGAAAGGTCTTTCGCACTGTCTGGAGAAAAGCTTATAGGTTTGAATGTTTTATGAGAATTTCCTGAATATGGTCTTTTTGTGATAGAATGATCTATGAAATTTTTCAGGAAGAGTTTCTAGGTGACGTCGAAAAAGGCTTTCAAGAAAGGCCACTCGAGCCTTTAGTATAAGTTAGTTGGTCTTCTCAATCTGAAGTCACCTAGTCTCTTGATCTTTCAGTCATTCTCGATAGGCTTGTGAGCTTATTTTTTTAGATTTTGGCTCATTGTTTAGCATAACACATATTTATTGTTAGTCATTGATTTGATGAGTAAAATTTTGCCACCAATAAACAGATTATCAGTTAAAATATTAAATTTAGATAATTTAAATAACATTTTCGCTAAATGAAGTACTTAATAGTGATAAGTCACTGTCAATGGCTGATACGGCATAAAACAGTTAAGAGACGGTGAAGGTTGAGGTGGCGGGTATTGAATAAAGAAAGATCAAAATGAACGACGTCCAATTGGAGGTTTGCGAGATTTGAATTGTTGTCGGCTTCGGAAGCACAGAGGTCAAACCCTAACCATGAAATGCGGGACAGAATCAGGCTGTTCATGTTTAACTTTTAGCGACATGTGAGTAGAATCGACCAGCTCCATGTTCGCTTAAAGGTTTTCGAGTTTATAGGATTGGGTTTGATATTCATTTTTGGTTTTATGATTGTTTAACTCAGCGTATGCTACTTTCTGTAACCGGTTTTTCTGGCATTTTCCTACATTTTCTATGTTAATGAGGAAAACGATGATGTCATCGCAGCGACCCTCTCTGTGTGTTTTCCCTTTGAGTTCAAGGCCGTAATCTACTTCTATGGTCCCCAATTCTAGCAGAGTCTTCAACAATGGTAGTTGTTAATCCTCTGTCAATTCTCTGTCTATAAGCACCTTTTCCCCAGTGCGGAAAGCAAGGTTTAGGTTGTTTTGGATGATTGCCTTGTGTAAAAAACATGCATGTTTGCTCTCTGCAGCCAATTCTCATGGCGTCTATTCTATTTGGTCCAATGGAACAAAATGAGAAGGCAAAACATTTCCATAACATAACTACGGCATATGAAAACAAAATTTCAGAGGCGTCGTTTACTGCTGATTTGCTTCAATTGTTCTGGAAAGATGCTTGCTGAGAAAATCAGTTTCTTTAGAAGGTTCGAGATGATTGCAGTTTCTGAACCTAGTAGTCCCGGTGAGTTAAAATCTTTCTCTTGGCATTACTTGCATTCGTTATGTCGTGGAGTTCAATGATCTTATATGTGTTGGCATATGTTTAGAAGTTATAAATGTTATCAAAATGCTCACGGAAGCAGAGAATGGGCTTTATTCTGTGCCTTTAACAAGCTTTAGTCTAACTAGATAGGGTTGACTGAATGAATTCTAACTTGTAAATTATTTTATTGTTTTTACTTACTTATGAACCTATTCTTTGTAAGACCTTTACTAGCATAAAAAATTCCTTGTTCATTGTCAAGTTTAATTCGTTTGGAGGGGAACACACAAACGATATCCGATAATCAAACTTCATGTAAGCTTAGTGTATGATCAATGCATGCTTCCAACATTTCTGAAATGGTACTTCAGTTATTCAATCTTAATTCTGGCTCCTTTTGGTTGTACCCTTTATCTTATTCTTATATCTTGATACTGCAAACTTATACCTGTCTGCTGATGCTCATCTCCTAGATATGCTTATAGTATGCCTGAGTAATTGGGACTGGTGGGTCTGACATCGAACCATTCATTATTTGACTGGCAACCCAAAAGTTTGCAGACTCAGAATAGTGTACCCCATCCCAGCTGATGACTGTTGAAGGATTTGCACAAGAACCACCATACACTTCAGTACCTTTTATGTTTGCCTTATTACCGCACCACACGTGTATGCCATTCTCGTGCTGCCCACAGCAGATCTTGAAAGGATCCTCAAATCCTGTCATGTATGAAGGAATGTGAAAATTTCAGTAAGATCTTCATGCCATCTATGATTGTTATAGTGATCGAGCACCTTCGTGTATAAATTGCATTAGAATCTCATGTTTATTCTTCTGCTACTCTTAATAAGCATGCACTAATCAAATTGGCAGGCTGGGTTAGGGAAGGTATTTGGATTGCAGCAAACAAGATTTTGTATTACCTTAATATTATAATTAAGGTCCGTATTAGAATATTCCTGTCCACAGCAATTTGACACTCACATGACAGTTCCTGTCGGCAACAAGAATATGATTTAATCATATAATATTGGGTGGTCCTAAACCAAGTTAGTCTGTTTGTCCTATTGTTGAGATACATCAAGAAGTTGATTATATAGATCAATTCCCACTCAGATTATGGTGTGAAATGCCACTGAAGTGAAGAGTAATGCTAGGCGTCAGTCATGACGCCTACGTGGCAGCACACCATTGGGTGTGCTGCCACATTGTGTCATGACAAAGCATTATTCCTGAAGTAAATGGCATGACCACTTTGGTATTGGGATAAGATTGTTGGCCACCAGGCTGTGTTTTACTATAATGAGGCTCAACACTGTAATATTGCTTTCTTACTTGTGCTTTCTGTGCAGCTTTTTTAGATAAATAACATAAATACTTATCAAGTCTTAATTGTTTATCTGTTGGTCTTCCTTTTCATGCGATTAAATCATCTCAATTGTGTCCAACGCATTCTAAACCTAAACCATTGTATCAAAGAGTGAAAAGAAAATGTTTAGTGTAACATTAATGTGAATCTTTTAGATATTAAGTAGAAGATGATCACCTAGTCTCTTCGCAGTGCTGATCAATCCATATTTGGCAGCGTATAGATCCACATATATAAGTGCTGCCTGGGGAAGCTCTTCCCTCAGTCGGATCACTCTATCCTTGAGCTGTTTATTGAACTCCATGGCCATGTCATTCTGACTCTTGATACATCCCTGCTCGTCAAGATAGCCCGGCGTCGCATTATGGATGTCCACAACGGCTACTGGCAAGCAACCAATTGGGCCTGTATTGTGTATCCAGAATGCTCTTCCCCCCTCTTTGTATAATTGCTGTCATAAGCGAGCAATAATGCACTCATATAACATGGTTGGTGGCACAGTTTTTCTTTTTTTACATCTTATTGAAAGAACAGTAATTTACTTGGACTGCTGCAGCAAGCTGGTTAACTATGTCTGGAATTGCAGCTCGAAGTTGTTCGGCTGTCAGCTTTCTAAAGCCGTCAGCAAGATCATTCTGACCGATGTCAAACGTGTAAAGAGCCCTGGAGAAATCCTCAGGTCTTGGGAGTCTGCTTCTCTGGGATGTTTCATTGGCTGAAGAATGCACAGGTCAGTTTAACCATATATATAGAAGGATTATACTTAAGAAGATGGGTTTCTGTTTTGCAGCTGTTGGATCACCTTGGTTGTAGAAATATGTGCCTCGGGCTTTGAACTGAATGAAATGCTCGACCTGAATATCAAGCGGGAACGGACTCACACCATTCTCAAACCATGACTCATTCTGCCGCCTAATAGTTGCCCCTCCGGTTGCAAAGTTTGCACCGTGGCTGAAATTGGTTCCAATTGAATCCAGGTATGGACTCAAGTATGGTAATTTCAAGCGCTCAGCTGCATAACGAAATATGCATCTGGTGTTATAAAATCACACATTTTTCAACTCATAAACTCTAACAGGGACCTTGTTTCTTACCAATGAAATCGATGATGAGGCGGCCATCGCTACCCCGGCCAGCTGGCCTGTGGAAGAAAGTCTCGCCACATGGAGCTGCCATAGGAAAAAATGCTGCTGCTATGCCGCCTGTGTCCGAGTTGGAGTCGCCAAAGTTGTATATTGCCGGAATATCATCAGCCTCTACAGCCATCACTTCCTTGATTCCCATCCTCAAAACCAAGCAAACCAACAAACTCCAGGCAACTGTAAGTCTCAGAATCTCCATCCTTTCTGCAACAAAATGGTGATTATGATCTTAAAATTTCAACCTATAACTTACTTGTGGCAATGAAGCTTAGCATTAAGGAGTGCAATGTGCTCTTAGTGTGGTTGAGTGAACCATTGAATTTGCTCCTCTTCTTATAGTGGTGAAAAGATGCTTTGCCAATAAAGAAATTTTGAGCTATTTATTTAAAAGTTCAAACAGCATTCATTTTGGCCACTATTGGATAAAATTATTAAACTTTAGTCCAGTCGGTGGTGCCTGGACTTTGAAGAGCCTAATGACAACTTAAATTCCAAGATAGTTCACGCGATAATCATAAAAGGGATATAATATAATAAGGATATCATGATTGCCCATTAGACCCCTACAAAGAAATGGTCAAAATTGAACGGTGTCCCAATAGGATCAGGCAAATCCCGTTTTATTATCATTGCAATGTTCATTGTTCTATTCAACTAGTAGGTATAGCAATGGTAACGCATGAAGACAAGTAATCATGTAGAAAATTGGCTTATCCAAAGCCCTCCTCATCGCTCTCTCTTGATCTAATACTAACGAAAAGTCTTTGAGATCCTGTGAATCATAAGGCGGCGTGCTGGTAACAGGCATGGGTGACAGGAACAGGCGGATCCGACAAGGATCCATTGAGAATCCGATTGGCAACCCAATGATTAGCAGCCTCGGAGTAGTGAACTCCATCCCAGCTGATGTATGTGGAAGGAGTCGCGCATGAAGCCCCATACACTTCAGTGCCATTGAACACACCCCTCTGCCCGCACCACACGTTCACGTCGTTCTCGTGATGGCCGCAGCATATCTTGATCGGATCGGTAAATCCTGTTTGAAACATCACCCATTGAGCCGATTGGAATAATATAAGGAGGATTCTGTTTCTGGGTTTTGGGCTCGGTTACCTTGGTTCTTGGTGTCGCTGATCAGGCCATACTTGGCGGTGTAAACGTCGACGTATATCAGGGCGGCGTGCGGAAGCTCTGCCCTGAGCTTCCGGACTCTGTCCTTGAGCTGCCGGTTGAACTCCATGGCCATCTCGTTCTGGCCCTTTATGCAGCCGAACTGGTCCAGAAAACCCGGCGGCGGGTTGCGGATGTACATGGTGGCCACTGGCAAGCACCCGATTGGCCCCGTGTTGTGTACCCAGAATGACCTCGCCCCTTGCTGATACAGATTCTGTCACGCCGACAACACATTTATGTTAGTTCAAACAACAACAGATGTATCATGTGAGGTCAGTTCAACATATCTACGATCTTGTCTTTTACGGTTCATGGGAATTCAAATGCATACTTGAACAGCCGAAGCAAACTTCTCAACTATGTCCGGCATTGCGGCTCGAAGCTGATCGTTACTCAGTTTCCGAAACCCCACGGACAGATCATTCTGCCCAATATCGAGCGTGTAGAGTGCCTTGGAGAATTCCTGAGGTTCTGGGAGCTTGGATCTGTCGGCGGTGGCTGAAATTTAGTTCAAAAAGGAAATACTTTCAATTGGGATTCAGGCCACGATGAAGCACGCTTCTAAGATGGGTTAGTCAGAGATCGAACCAGACCTTCATTGTAGAGATCGGCAGTTCGGGCTTTGAACTGATCAAACTGGACGGCCTGCATATCAAGAGAAAAGGGGCTTATCCCATACTCGAATATGGTCTCGTTCTGGCGCCGAATGGTCGAGCCCCCTGTCGCGAAATTGGCGCCGTGCCGGTAACTAGTTCCGAGTGAATTCAAGTACGCGCTCAAGTACGGCAACCTCAAATGCTCAGCTGCATTCACATAAAGCAAAACAAAAGGAGAAGTATTTGTTAGCATTTAATTCTCATATTGGCGCCAAGGAACTAATAGAAAGGTGTTTGCCTATGAAGTCTACGATGAGGCGGCCGTCGCAATCTCTGCCGGCAGGCTTCCGGAAGAAGTTCTCGCCGTAGGGTGCACGAATGGGCTCAAACGCCGCTGAAATGCCGCCGGTGTCGGAGTTGGAGTCGCCGAAGTTGTAGATCGCCGGAAAATCACACGGCCGCAGACGCGTGACTTCCACCCCTCCGACGGCCGCAACCAACAGCACCAGGGCGGCCACCGACACGATCTTGGGAAGTGCCATTTTGCCGTCTGTGGAGAAAACAAGAGCTGCCCAGTACACAGATATGCAACGGCTAGAGAGGGGGCGTAGAAGAAGAGGATAATCGAGGAAAAAGAGGGATGAGAAGCAGCGAGCATGTGCAGAGGATAGGACAGGGGCCGTGCTTGACCTTTCCCAAACTTGGGACAGTGACATGCGTGACTGTTGTTGCAGTACAGTAGGTAATGATTTTGTTGCTTTCTTCTTCTTCGCTGCTTTTTTCCAGTTTTGCTGCTGTGAACAACCGACAACAAAACTTTTTATCTTTCATCGTTCTCGAGGACAATAATATAAAGGGTTAATCTACGCTGGACGACATATCTACCGA
Source organism: Diospyros lotus (assembly GCF_014633365.1). Taxonomy (NCBI): domain Eukaryota; kingdom Viridiplantae; phylum Streptophyta; class Magnoliopsida; order Ericales; family Ebenaceae; genus Diospyros; species Diospyros lotus. The sequence continues at coordinate 1,462,063 of NC_068343.1, read as the reverse complement.
GAAATTTATAGAAGAGTAAAAAAAAAAAAAAAAAACAAAGATGCTAAATTATAAATTATATCATTGCCTTGCCCGCTTTTTTTTCTCCCCTCCTCTCATGACAGCCAACGCAACCCTCGAATCATCGCTATCTTCACGTCATCACCCCCCCCCCCGCGGCGGGTTTGATTAGTGTTCCATTCTTTCTTCATAAAAAATATTGCATTGATGATCGACGAAACGATGATAATGAGGTGATATCAACAAGATAAAAGCAGCGACAATTGATAATTGGATCAACAATAATGAAAAAGGGAGAGAGGAGAGAGAGCAGGCGGACAAGACAATAATAAAATTTGTAAATTTACAATTTAGACGAATACATTTCTATTTTTTTGACGTCTTTAATAATCTTCTCGATAAAATTTGTGTGCAAAAGAGCCCTAATATAAATTTAAGATACATTGGCCCCGTTTGTTACAGCTTAATTAAAGAAATTATAGCTCCTATATTTTTAGATTATAATTTCTAAAACTTAGAATAAGTTGTGAACCTGTTTGCTGCAGTTTCTTAGAAGTTGTAGTTAAGTAGTTGTGGTGTTTGATACCATAAGCTGTAAAATAACTTATTTTTGTATAATTGTCCATAATACCCTTAGTAGTTATAAAATGATAATTTAAAAATTAATTAGTATATATGTATAAGTTTCAAGTATTATAAAAAAATTAATTAAAGTATAAAGAGAGAGGAAGATGGCGAGAGAAAGGAAGAGATTTGAAAATGGAGATGGCGGTGGAGAAGAAAAACCCATGATTGCGAATTCTTTATTAAAAATAAGGGCAAAATTGTCATAAAAATGTAATCATTTAAGCAAAAATTATAAAAGCTGTGGTACCCCAACTTTAAAAAAGCCAGCTTCTACCCCTTCTAAAAGCTAGTAAAAGTTATAAGTTAAAATTCTATAAACTAAAACAAACACTACATCCCAACTTTTTTGAAATTAAAAGCTAAAAATTGCAATTTTTAAACTGCAATAAACAGGCCCATTAGGCGATAAGATTAGGATGAATTTTTTTATTAATTTATTTAATGTTCGTAATCTTTGATTATTAGTTTGGTTAGATAAAATAATTTTAATAAAAAAATAGAGTTGAGAAACATTGAACATAAACATTTTATTGAGTCAAATGTCGAATCATTCATTTATGAACGAGTCAACTCATTTACAACTTTATATATAAATAGTATTATCGATCCATAATTTTAAGGGTAAAGATTTACTATGCAATATAATGATCTTTTATACTTATATTAAACCCTAAATACTAAACCTTTTAAATTATAATGAAATTTTGATTTTATAGACAAATATTTCTCTTCCCTTCCTAATCAAGAGATATTACAAATCCATATTATTATGGGCCGATGTTCTCCACCTGGTTGGATCCAAAGCCCAAATTTTAATTTTAATGGGCCGACCGGCCTGAGGCTTTATTGCACAAATCCAAGAGTAAGATAAGAAACACGCAGCCGCGCTAGCTCCATCATTCATATTTACCCAAAAATAATCCTTCATTTATTTAGGGAAAATGTAATAATTAGATTAAAAAATCACAATTAACACATTTTATGACAAAAATCATGTTTATACCCTAATTTTTTTTGTTTTTTTTATAAAATCTTAATTTTTTTATAATTTCGAATATATTTTTAAACTTTGCAAAGTCACTCATTTAAATCTTAATAAAGAGTAAAATCCCTAAATTTTATCCACCCATCTTCCATAATTAATAAAAAAATAATTTAAAATTTTAAAAATCTTGGAATATAAGTTTAGTGACACAAAATATTCAATTTGTTTTTATTTTAATTTTAATTATTATTATTATAACTAAAGTAAGAATAGATTAAACATTTTGACTACCAAAGAGAGGGATCACAAAAGAAATTGGATACCACATTGGGCCCAGACACTCCAGCCCAATATGTTAAAAACTCTGTCGGCGAAGTGGGTTGGATATCAAGTTGGGCCCGATCACTCTTTCGACTACCGAAAAGAACTTTAAAGCAAATAAAATATCATATTGGGTCCGCTCCCTCTCGACCCAATATATTGAGGCGCTCTCGAATGGGAAGATATAAAAAAATTATATCTTCATCCAAACGACGACGTTTGGAGATATTAAAAAAATTATATGACTTAGATGAACAATAAGAAAGTATACCCAAATTTCAATAATCTACAGACTTTTAGCTGAAATGCAACTCCAAAAATGGGAAACTTTAGACCACCTTTGACGCCCAATCACTGCACACAGTCACTTGAACTTGTCTTCTTCTTCTTCTTCTTTGAAGCAAAGCTGCTGGGTCCAATTTCTATGGACATTCTCTTCGCCCTGAAAACCAGAGGCACCATTTAAATAGGGTTCCAGCAACAGCAGCAATGGCACTGTTTGCTCGGAGAACACACATGAAAAACAGCAGAAGAGAAAAGCAAATACCGTTTAGATAGCTCGGTAGCTTCATCTTCACCCCCTATCAAGGCTGTATCTGATGAAAAAAAATATCTAATAATCTTTTTGGAGATCTAACTCTAGGTAATAACTACAGATACTGAGTAAATATCAGACGCAAGACATTCCAGAAAAAAAGAGAACAAAAAAAACAATCAGCTCGGTTTGGGAAGGTGATTAGAGCAGCTACATTTGAAGATTCTGGATAGGAGGAAATCAAAATAAAAAATGTTGACAAACCGTAGCAATAATCTCTTAACCCATGATTGAGGTGCCAAATTAATCAAATATAAGGACAAATTTGGCACATCAGCAATCATGTTCTTATTCTAGGATCAAATTTATGAGGAACTTAAACACCAACTCTTCCTTTTTGTTTTTGTTTTTATTTTTTCCTATCTTTATAAGATACCAATGTAATCGTCAAGTTTCAAGGTTAGTTTGTGGTATAAGTGTTGTAACCTAACCTCCAAGGTAGGAGTCATTCTCCCGAAGGAAGTACAGATCTCGCACAAAAGAACGCTCTCCCAGAGAAGTCTCATTCACATGGCAGGCATCACATGGCATTCACCCAGTTGAGTCATTCTCCCGAGGAACAAGAAGGGAGATCTTCTCCCAAACTCCCTCTCATGTAATAATAAACCCATCATCGCCCCGCACAATGACAACTTTCCTCAAAGCATTCCTTTTCTCGAAAGACTTACTAGGCTCATATTCCTCCGAAGGGATTTCTTCTAATGTTCTAAAACATGCTAGGCACTAGTTAGGCACCAAATTAGAGCCTAGTGCCTAGACGATGCCTAGGTGGGGATTAAGCAGAGCCTAGGAAAAATGTCTTCTTTTTTTTTTTTTAATTTTTTGATGCAATTTGATATTATTTTCAGATAAATGAAAGTTGGAAAGATAAGTGAAATAATGAAATTAAGCCTGAAAAAACAAACTATTAGGATGTGTTTGATAGCATTTAGTTAGAAAAGAAAACATTTTCCAACTTGCAAAAACTACCTTTCCCTAGATGAAATTTTTCATGAAAAATATGTCAAAATATGCTTTAATGATTGTACTATATAATTCAATTCCATGAAAAATATAATGTGTCAAACAGTAAATATGGAATTCAATTCCTTAGATGTAATATTTTATATGGACCTTAGATTAGTTCTAGGTTCAAAAAACAGAAGCAGCAATAATACAACATAAACCATATGCAAATGATCTAACTATCTAATTGGACTTCTTTCTCTCCATATTCTTTTAACACACAATCTTCATCAGACTCAAAATCAAATTCATTGATTTCATGCTCATCTTCTTCTTCTAATTGAAAATCATCTTCACGAAGCTCTTTTATCCTAAAACTTCTTCGAGGTTGAAGCATCTTGTTTGCTCCGGATGCTTCACCAACCACTTCCCAAGTGAGCCTCGTACCAAGTTCAACTTCTTCATCATCTCCTCCATCAACGATCCATTTTTGTGCATTACTAGCATCATTAGCAAATAGCACATCAGCATTCCTTTCTTTCTCCATTTTTTGCTTGTCCATCAATTTCGCATTCAATTGGACATAGGCTAGATTGTACAATCGATTCACGTTCAGTCTATTTCTTTTCTTTGTATATATCTACATAAATAAAAAAAAGTAATATCAATATATATGATAAGTGGATAAGGATAACTAATTGATGTTAAGTAAATATAATTCATAGAGATAATGAAATTAAAATATTTTAAAATATACACTAACTCTTTCAAAAGTGCTCCAATTTCTTTCACAACTAGATGAACTAGTGGTTAACGAGAGGATCCTTCTCGCCATTCGTTGCAAGTTTGGAGTTTAATTTTCATAAGTCATCCACCATATAACTACATAGGTCAAACAAGTATAAAGTAAACAAATTTATACACTAATACACAATAGAAATGATTAGAGGAATTTTATACCTGGATAATAATTGTCATCATTTTTTGCATACCCTTGAGTTGCCCATAGTTTTCCCAAAGCTCCCTCTTCGCAAGTATACTTTGGCAACTCAACATTTATAACATGGCCTTGTAATTCACCATCATAAAACATCTCCACACAATTAAAAAACCCATCCATCACTCCATGATCAAGTTGAATATCCATATCCTTGAAAAAGTAAAAGGGATTCAGAAAGTAAGTCGTAAAATGCAGTGGACTATCTAACCTATCTTTCACCCTTGCTTCAATAATCTTCATAACAAGCTGATAGTTCTTCTCAAGATTATTTAAGGTCTCCTTAATATCTTCCTTTGCTTACTTAATCTCTCTACATAAAAATCCATAGAAGGCTTTCTATCTGCATCAACAATTCGAAGCACCTTCACCAAAGGTGTAAAAACCTTAAGGCATATAGTTACACCATTCCAAAAGGCAATGATCATCACAGTAGCATAGGCTGTTTTCCCTTTAACAGTCTTCGACCATTTGCACTCCTCTCATTCAAAGCTAGTAAACATTGTCCTCATTTGGACCTTTTTCTCCATCAAACTCTGCAGAGTAAGGAAAGAAGAAGCGAATCTAGTGACTCTAGGTCTCACTATATCCCTCCTTCTTCGTAAATGATATCATTAAGGACAAGGTCTTATCATGTGCATAAATGAAGATTGTCAAACTCTTAGCCTGATCAATGACTTTCTTATGCCTCGGCAGTTTTTCAATACTTTCAAACATTAAATTGATGGTGTGAGTAGCACATGAGGTCCAAAGATATTTGGTCTCTTCACCTTCAACAATTTTGCCGCTCCCATATTATTGGCAGCATTGTCAGTTACTACTTGGATGACATTTTGTGGCCCAACTTGCTCAATGGACTTGTCCACGTACTCAAAGATGAGTTCACTTGTATGTGCTTCATCTGAAGACTCTCTAGAAAAAAAAAAAAACAGTACCCGCATTAGAATTAACACATAGGTTCATGATGCTCCTCATTTTTCTGTCTGTCCAAGCATCTGTCATAATGGAGCACCCATTTTGTGCCCACTCTTCTTCATGCTTCTTCATTAACTCTTTCGTTCTATCAACTTCTCCCTTTAATAACGGTTCCCTCAATTAGTATTAACTGGGAGGTTTGAAGCTCGGCCCAAATTGACCGACCACTTCAACAAACAATTTGAAACTATCATAATCAATAGCATTGAAAGGTATATCAGTTTCATACACCCAATATTCACGAACAGACTGTGTTCTCTCTTTAAAGAGTACTTCGTTGATATTTTGCTACATTTGCATCATTCCCACACTCAAACAAATTTCAGGGCCAATGGAGTTTGCAAACTTATCCATTGGGCCAAGAGTACGGGGTGTTTTTCTACTCCCTAACTCTTGCAATTCATCTTCATCATCCCCTTCCCCCCTTTTAGAGATATTAACAGAGGATCTCATCAAATCTTCCTCTTCCTTCTTATTCTTCTTCTTACTCTTTGCCTCGGCAATAGCATTCTTGCATTTGGCTTGATCATCCGGAGAAGATTTTGGACATGCAGAAACATTTCCAAAAATGTGGTCAATGTGTTATTTTACTTTGTAAACACCTCCAGACATAACTTTATCACACAACTTGCTAACTTTATTTATATTCTTCGGATCAATTAACATTCTATACTCCCATCGGACATCATTTAACTTCCTTTTAAGAATTGAGGAGGCCTCGGACGATGCTCTCGTACTCCCAGTCCCATCTGACATCATTTGATTTTCTTTTATCTTCTTTTTTTTTCCTGAGTAATTGACATTGAATTAAAATAGACAACTAACGACTCTATGAAACACTAACATAGATTATTAAGTTTAGAGTTTAAACTTTGTGAAATATAATTTATAGGCGTTACAAACAATAGAATCAAACAAAGACAGAACAAAAATGTCACGGCCATCCCTAAGCATCAGCATTTTCAATTTTTTCCTTGCAGTGTAATTCTTCTGTTTTACTTTCTACTTTTGGGTTTTATTGTAATTTCTAGCACCAAGTTTGTTAGCTAAAGATTCCCCACGTGGGAAAGGCTGGAATAGGACAAAACTTATGGTTACAGCCGTTAGGAGGAGAGGATCCCTTGTAGTCGCGGCCTCCCAGCTATATTAGCATTGAGGCTGCCTCGAGAAAGGCATCAAATATGAATATTGCATTTTGTTTTCCATCTATCTTCTAGCTCTTCTCTCTGAACTCTTTCTCTATATTTCTCTATCTTTCTCCCTCCCAATTCTTTGTTCTCAACGATATCATTTCTCCCTTAATACTCATGTCAAAGGAGTTTCCCTATTGTCACCTACGGCCGTGACAAAAAATAACAAAGCCAACAACAAAATACAACACAGACAAATAAGAAAGATAAAGAAGAACAAAATTTAGACCTTAACCAAGGAAATCCAGACGATTCCAGTAGGGAATTCCAGTAATTTGGCAGAATCCTAATAATCTGGAAGGTTGTTTGATTTTTGGAGCAGTGGTGATTTTGAAGGTGAATAGTGGTGATCCGGAGCAGCAGAGCCAATTAATGTGATAGGCGATTCATAACAGCGATCCAGGGAAACGAATCCAAGGTTGTTGAATTGAGAGAAGATCGATTCTCAATTAGGCAGAGTATAGTTGTTTCAAAGTCTATTGATTTTCTGAAGGCTGCAACGGAACTGAACGAACTCACAAGAAGTACTCTAGACTTTCGATTCGAATTGTGGAGGAAAGGCAAGCGAAACAACAGTTTGATTCGCTGTTGTTTTCGAGCTGCTGCAATCGTGATTCAGGAAGGCAACCTCAACCATTATCAAACCTAATTGAGCAGTGATTCAGGAGATTCCGATTAGAAGTCTGACGATTCCTAACAATGAATCAGTGAATAGAATTCCATAGGCGATGACTTCTATTGAATTCTAGGGTGTGAGTAAAGGGGAAAACATTCCGACTAGAAATTTGATAAACCTTGTTCGAATTGAAGGGGCAAGGAAGAGCGGGGGCTCTTTGTGGCGAGTTTAGGAGACTGTTTCAGCAAACGAGCCTAGAGGTGGAATTGGATTTATTACCAGTAGAATGAAGATCGCTGACTATGTGAGGCGATCGTTTATCCTAGGCAACGACTATCAAGCAGATATCAAATGAAAGTTGAGGGATTAAGGATGTACAGAGCTTATGTTTATTGGCCTTCGACTTATCCTGCTCATGAGAAGTTTGCCATGGGGAGTAGTGCATGCATGAGATCATTGGAGTCTCAATCGCAACAGAAGAATGTTGCATTTTCAGGGGGACATCTTGCTCGTGAGGCATGGGAAAGAAGTTTGAGAAGGGGAACAACCAATTGGACAAGAAAACAAGAAGTGTAGTACATGACACGAGTAAGAAATTCAGTCGTATGTTACATGAGCAGTTGCAGGAGTTCACGATGATACTGACTAAGAAATATTACTACAACTTTCTTACTGAATTCTTCGATGATTATCGCGGAAGCTTTAACAAAAAGCGCTTCCTTAAAATGGAGTAATCGAAGGAGAAGTCAAGAAGACGAGAAGCGGATTCACTACCTATTTCCAATGTAGAGTGGAAGAAGTATATCGGTTTCAGCAGAATTATCAAGAAGGACAAATGCAACATCAGTGATGATATTGGTGGTGAATGGCATTACCCAAAGTGAATATGTAATGAAAAGGTTGATAGGGAAGAAAATGCAAAGGGACAATCTGATATTGTTGAAAAAGAAAAAAGAAGTTCATATAGAGGGAAATTCCAACAAACACAAGGAAGGAGAAGTTATTGAATTGTTTGCATGAAATCAGGAGGTTCCAACTGAAAATCCAATCAATATTAAGACAGAGAGTGCTAGAACTAAAGTAAACTTGTCAAGGGTAGCGCAGGGTCCCAAAAAAGAAAGGAAATTGGATAAAGAGATCCGTGCAAATCACATTTTGCAATAGCATGAAGTTGAAAATTTGGTTGAGGATCAGCCTACAAATTAGATTGGAGATGAGAACTACTCTGAGGTTGGCTTTCATGCCTCTGCTAGTTCAGATAGGGGGATGGTTTCCTCAAATAATCTGGCTACAAATCATATTGGAGATGAAAGTTGGGATGGAAACCATATTTCAGCCATTGAGGAACCTATGGAACCTGAACATCCCTTCCTATGCAATCAATATAACCATATAGGAAGGGAGCAAGAGACAACTGGGAAGGATACGAGGAAGATAGCACCAGAAGGAGCCTGGAGGAAATCTTATTGATCCTAAACGGTGTCACTGTGTTGTTGTTGTCATTTTTTAAGATGATGAGAGGAGGGGAACATATGTGGTAACCTGTTGGATGAGTGAATTTTAGAATGAACATCATTTGAAGGGCTTAAGGTTGCAGTTTCAGCTGCTACCTACAATAGGGAGTGACTAAATTCATTGAAGGCACTTGATGTGGATATATTAACAAGCTTTGGCATCATAGTGGATCCTCAGACTAGGAGTACCAACAATCTTAATTTGATAGCTATTGCAAACCAAAGGGAAATGGTTTGTTACTCTTTGGAGGTAGATGCAGCCTTGACTGTAATGATCATCATTTTTGTTCTAGTTGATGAGAACCTAAGAAAAAAGAAGAAGCGGCCTAGAAGGAGAATGAAAAAAAGGAGAATAAACCAGAAAGAAAAGGTTGGAATTGGATGAAGGGCCATGGCTACCTACTGCAAGTTTTTTGAGACAAGAACTCTCTCGAGAAATGAGGAATTGTCATGACCCAAGATCCATAAAGGGGCAATAGGGTAATAGGCCTACAATAGTTGTTAGAGGATATTTTAGCAACTAGTTAGAAGCACATGGGTGTGTTGTGCATGCTGTTAGGAGCTAGATATGCCTACATAAGGCTATTATAAACTGATGGGATTCTCATGCTTGAATTGATAATTGAATACTTTTATTTCCCTCTCTTGAATCCTCTCAATCTCCCTCCAAATTCTCTCTAATCGCTCTCTTAAGTTCCCTCTATTTCTCTCAGTTCTTCCTAATCTCCCTCTCTGTTATGTTCTTCCTTAATCTTCCTCCCATTTCTTCAGATCTAACTCTCTCAATTCCTCCCCAATTATCTCTTAAACTTGTCATGAACTAGTTCATGACAGGCTGCTTCTTCACGAGACTCAAGCCCATTGAGCTCTCTCCCAGCCAGCAATATGAGATGTCCCCAGACAGCGATGTGAGTTCTCCCACAGTCAGAAGCCTTCCACTCTTTCCCAAACAAGTCACCTCAATTTTCTTGCCTAGCTCTACCTCAGCCTGACTCTCCCACATTACAAATTTTAATTGTTGTATTTTGATAACAACAATAAGGAAGTGGAAAAGAAATATGGGGCAAAAGAGGGAAGGATTGTTAACAAGTACTTTCAAAGAGTGGCATAGCATAGGAGTATAAGAAGGCATCATGAAGGTGTAAGATGATTTTTACAAATCTCCTTCATTGCATGCAGTGCAGTACGAGATTTTGATTGGATAGTTGATGCAACTAAAAGCAGGTAGAAAAAAGGTTCCAAATCCATTTGAGATTGCTACTAATAACCCATTATCGCTGCTTATTATCTTTTATATCTGCAGGATGTATGATTCTTCATTTTCTGGGATGAAACTTGCCAGATAGAAGTTGACAAGAAGACTGACTTTTTTGGTCTGTTGTATGAGGGAGAGGATCTTTTGTGGTGGAATAACTACAGGGTGGATCCTTCATTGTCCACTTGTATTCACCAAGCTTTGTGCCTGCAGGGTGAGACAAACTTTCCTATAACAGGAATTTGAAAATCTAAAGTGCTCTCCCAAAATGGTCTATGTTGTGTGGATTGACGTTGGAAACTATTATGAAGGTAAAAAACCAAAATGGCATACAGTCCAGGATATTCATTACAGTACAATGGCATCAAATACAAAGATATCTAGGCCGTGAGCTTTCTCAATCAATTAGTTATCTTGGTGGAAGAAAAATAAATTGGCTCTGAACCACATAATGGTAACAATTCAACAAATAAGAAAAAAGTAACATTTAATGTCTTGATAAAGGAAACTTACCTTCTTCTTTAGCAGGTTCAGTTTCTGATTCTGACTCCAAACTAGAATCCCATCGATCTCCTCCCTCATCAAAGTCCCAACGATTTCCCACTGGAGGCATCCAAAAGTCATCTCCTTTGGAGCTGCTGTCCATATTAGAAGAATTCCTAACCTCTGAGATATCTTTGATGGCATTCTTATCCTCCTTTTTCTTTTTCTTCAAACCCTTGGCTTTTGTCCTTGACATTCTCTCCTGTGTCTGTTGTCCCTGCTCTGCCAGCATTTCACCTTCCATTTGCCTTTCATCTTCCTTTTTCTCTGTTCATGCATGTTTTATTATTGTAAAAATCTAATTAATCCACCTAAGGAAAAAAAATCTAATTAATCAAATGTCAGGGATCATCCTGTTGTTCTTTTTATTTATTCGACCTCCATACAGGCCGTTAAACAACAATATATCATACCTTTATCTCACTACATATAGGCCATTAAAATGCACAGATATGTAATCCCATCAGAAAGGGCAACAAGTAAATATGCAAACGATAAGACAATATGAAAAACAAGAAAGAGCACAAACCTAACATGTTCAGGAACCTTCTCCCATTGATATGTTTCCATATATGCTCCTCGGATTTATTGATGGTAACTCCTGTCAGCTTACATATTAACTTCGACCTACAAGGCCGCAGAAACAGGATTAAATGAGCTTAAACATTACTAAAGTTGATTCTAGATGTTGTTATAAGTTTACACAAAAAGCAGTTTGTGGCTGTAGCTGGTGAATCCTCCTCCTCTACCCCTTCTTCCTCCTCTCATTCTTTTATGCTCCATTTACTCTATCAGCATTTAATGCCAAACTTGAAACAAGTTTAACATCAAATCTATCCAGTTGTTGGAGAGATTAAAACTAAGTTTTTCATTCTCCCCAAATTCAAGGAGGCAAAAAGTAGGGCTTTGGATGGAAATAGATGAAAACACTTTCCATCAATTTCCATTCCATTATAATGCCTCTCCCAAACGAGAAGCAGCCACTTCCATCAATTTCCACTCCATCCCCCTCTCTCAAACGCACTATCAATATAAAAACATTGTATTACATATTAATCGGCCAGAATCCCTTGCTTCCTAAATATTCAAGAAACAAAAAAAAAGAAGAAGAAGAAAAAACAATCAATCTGAAAAACTATCCTTTCTAATTGTTTCCAATCCAAGCCAAGATACCCAGAAATCGTTCATTGAATTATCTACCAAAGCTAAAAAAGATCCAATCTTCAAGCAAAATCATAACATGTTTTCAACAAAACATCGATATATCCTTAAAACACTAGATATAGATAAAGAGGAAGGGGGAAGGGCAGAGGAACTGACCGGGAGAGAGGGTCTTGGTGGAACATGTTGAGAGGGGGCTTGCTGCGGGCCAAAGCGGCGTCGATGAGGCCGAGGCGGCAGTGCTTGCCGCGGGCATAGGATTCCTTGGAGTGGGCGGGCAGCTCGTGCCCAGTCTCCACACACTTCAACCTCCCATTCTCCAGCTTCTTAAACTTCGGCTGTCCCAGCAGGTTTTGCCCTTCCTCCTCCATCTTCTCTCCCTCCTCGTCTTTCCCCTCTTTCTTCTTCTTCCCCATTGTCGGCTCTCTCTCCTCTCCCCTTCTCGTCTCCGCCATCACTGCTACTCGACTCAACTCAACACAACACGCATACGCAGCTCTTTGAGGCGGCTGCTAGGGATTTGGTTCGGGAAAACCTTGCAAACCTGCAACGACGTCGTTTGCCCGACTCCCTATTTTGTTTTCCTTTATCTCCTTTATTATATAAGCAAATTCCTCCCCTTTTTTAATATATTGTTTTTTATTTTAAAATAATTTTATTAATAAATAATAATTATGTCTTGTGTTTTGTAAGATTTTATCAATTAATAAAATTATTTTAAAATTACAAATAATACATGTTTTATCTAAAAATAGTATGTATTTATTAAATTATTTTAAATTTTTTGTGTTACACTCATAAAATTATAAAATTTTAAGTAACTTATGAGTAACTTATAATATTTCTTTACAACATTATCAAATATTTTTAAAAATTATAAATATTTTTGGATGTCAAATAAGAATATTTATTATTTAAAAAATAATTAATAATTTATAAAGAAGAGTTTTCTAATTGCGAAACCCATATTCCCCCCATAATTTTACATGAAAAATCTATCACTCTCTCAACTTTAAATTTGATACATTAAATATTTATTTTTTATAATTTATATTTATTGATTACCTAATTTAATTTAAAATAATATATAAATTATACACTAAATGAACTCAAATAAAAAAAAAATAACAAAAAAAGAATCAAGATCATTTCTTTTTACCTTCCTCTTTATCTTTGGTTATTTTCTTTACTCATATAATTGTTTCTCGTCAACTCGAAGAGAAGAACCAAATCTCTTACTGAATATCGGAGTCTTAATCAATCTTGACTCTTTCTTTTTGCTATTACCAACAATTAGCAAGTTGCAATTGACCTATCCTCCCCATTATTCGATTGACAATCCACAATTGACCCACTTTTTTCCATTCCTTTAGCTCTAACTGATATATATATATATATTGATTTTTTAATTAAATACTTGATCACGATTAATAACACATCTATTCCATTCACGCTCAATAGTTATAAGATAATACATCTTTACTCATACACAGGCTTGAAATTCTTGTGGGCAATCACAGCATAGAAAGGGTCCGACCCGACAGAAAACAGTCCCAGCAGCCTCTCAATCCAGCCGCCACCGCCGGTAGCCGCCGGCAACTTCCTAACCACCTCAGTTTCTGTGAACCCTTCAACGCACTGGAAGTACTGCACCACCAGTTGTACCCTGCTGTACCCCGTCCCGTCTCTCCACGCCGCAATTGCTTTCTCATAGAACATCCGATTGCTGAAGCTCACAATGAACAACCCACCTGGCCTCAGCACCCTAAACACCTCTGCAAACACCTGCAAACTAACATCGCCGTTAATTTGATTTGATTTGGCGAATTAAGAAGAAGCCAATTGCATCTGATCCCGACCTTTTCAGGATGCTGAAGATACTGGACGCTCACAGTGCACAGCACCGCATCCAAACTGGAGCTCTCCAGTTCAAGATTCTGGTCAAGATTAAGATCCTTGACGAAGAAATAATCGAGCCTGGGGTTCCTGGCGAGCTCCTGGGCGTTGAGCCCGTGGCCCACCACTCTCTTGTAGCGAACCTCTTGGGGCAAATGGCTGACCCACGAGCTCATCAGGTCGAGAATCTCCGAGCCGGGGCTCAGACGTTGCCTGTAAAGGTCCGTCAACGTGGAAATGAAGCTGCCGTCGACGTGGTTCACGAAGCGCGGGAAGGAATAGAATTCCCGATCTGGGTAGGCGTTGAGTTTGGTCCTCGCTTCTGGGGTGAGGACTAGGCGTTTGATTTGGCCGGCCGGCGAGGTTGGGGCGGTTTGGTTGTCGTCGGAGATGGCGTTCGAGATTGTTCTTGGACGGAGATTTGTGGGTTTCAGTGGGAGAGGATAGGGGATTTCTGGGTTCGACGATGGCAGCCAATTTGGGTTGAGATTGCGATGAACGGTGAGCATCGCAGCTCCGATGATCGAAGTTTTTGGAAAGAAAATTCGTGTTTAATCCGGGAAAATGGGAACGGAAATGGATAGCCTCGCCCTCCTTGCTTTTTCTTTCTTTTTTTTCTCTTTATTTTTATTTTTGATTTTCCTGTGGTCTGGATTTCAATGGGCCGGGAACAACATCTATCAATTGGGCCGACCTGGCTGAGCCCGCCCATTTGGCCCAATTCATTCCCTCTGTTTCTTGATGCTTGTGTAAGTTCAAGTCAAGATATCCAAACTCATATCCGGCACTTAAATGGGAAAAAAGTATGGTTGCAAATGGTCGGGCGATTAACAAGTCACTCCACGTTGGACTTAATAAAAATTTATTTGAATTAAGTTAATTGAGTTAAGATTGAGTTTAACTTTGAATGTCAATTTATGAACAAGCTCAATTTGAGATTAATAAAAGTTGGATCGTTAAAATTCACAAATATATTCAATAAAAATATCATAAATACTAATAGACAAGATTAGATATTCACAAATAAATTGTGAATAAACTCGTTTATAAATATATTAATATATTTATTTATAATTTTATAAATATATTATTTAATATAAAATTATTAAATTTTAAATTATTATTATAATATAATTAAATTAAATATATTGAAAATTATTATATATTAATTTAATTATTTAATATAATATAATATAGGTATATATAATAAATCAAAATAAAAAAAAATAAATCTAAGCATAATAATAAATTTTGGTGAGCTCACAAGAAGGCGCTTGAGCCCGTGTCAAGTTTGAGCCCTAGTTCACCTCATCAACATTTTGACGAATTGAGTCCAAATTTAGAAACTAACTCTCAAACTGAGTTTCGCTAAATTTGAACTCAACAAAATTTGATTTGATTTAGTTCTATTACAACTCTATAAAAAAAAATAAAATGATAACAAATAACGAAAGATGGAAGCTTTAGAATTAAGTAAATATCTAAATCTTTATAATGATTTGAAAAAGGTACCAAAGTTCAATCTTTATTAACAATAAATACATATTCTCTTTAGATAAAATGTATTTATTTTTTTATATTTTATTAATTAATTAAATAATTCGAAAGAACCTTTTGAATACATTGTCACCTGCATGTGATGTGAAATGGGTTTTGTCAAATGCGCTTCACCTATATATAAGGGTTAGTTTTCAAAGAGAATAATATATTATTATCAACAATATATCACATTAATTGTACAATAGTTGAAAACGTATTTTATGTAATTTTTAAAAATTCTTTTCAATTTTCTATACTTAACAATTAAACTCATTTTCTTAACTTCTTATGAAAAACAAATGAAAAATTAATTAAAATCTTAAGAATCAAGAACTATAAATATTTGATGTGGCCAAAAAATTTACACAAATGAGATTTGTTGAATTTGAATTGTTAGTTGGTCTAATCTTGATCTTTTTCCTCAATAATTTTGATGAATTCACTCCGATACCCAAGACAAGATAAAAATAAAGTATATTTAGTAAATGTTTTAAAGAGAGAGAGAGAAATTCCCGGAGTTGATTTACTTAGAAAATGATACAATGAACAAAATATTTGCAAGACAAATCGATGATGCCCATTTTTAAAAATTACCTCTTATATTTTATGATTTAATATATTTTCTCAAATAATATGAGAAACCCTTATCTCTATTTAGTGCAAAATAATTGCAAGATAAATCGGTGATGCCCATTTTTAAAAATTACCTCTTATATTTTATGATTTAATATATTTTCTCAAAAAATATGAGAAATCATTATCTCTATTTAGTGGACATTCTTAATAACTAAATGACTAAAGATGAGCAACATTTCGATTAAAGTGAACTAATAAAACCAATTTGGTTGTTTGGTTCGGTTCAATTTATATTTCGGTTTGGTTTTTAAATTTAAGTATTTTAATTATTTCAGTTTAGTTCAGTCTCTGTATTGAAAAAAAAAAATCAAAATAATGAACGTACTGAAATATCAAAAATGACATCGTTTTTTATCAAATTAAGAATTTGAGTGTTTCGATTTTTCGAGTTTTTTTAGTTTTTTTTTTCAATTTTTTTTATTGGTTCAATCTTTTGTTTTTTTTTCTTTTATTAATTTTTTAGTTTGTTTGATTTGAATATCTATTTAGTTTGGTTTGGTTAGATTTTTTTTTAAAATAATTTTACTTAATTCGAGCAATTCGATTATTGAACCAACCGAATATTCACCTCTATAAATAAACTTAATTTAACTAAGGTAAAAAAGACATATTCATACCTTATATCTTTTAGAAAAAAGTGACTACTTTTCAAATTAGCCTTAGACTTAGAGGCTCAAACACAAATAATTAAACATGCTCAAAAGAGACAAGAATTATGATGGGGTTTGATGATTCTGTACGCCCCCAACGTGCAAATGTGTCTTTCAAACAACACCCATTCCCACTAATTTGATGGCATCGTGGTTTCAAAAAGATTAATGTCTCCCCAATGTGCAGTGTCACACATAAAGCAGATAGACAGTGAAAAAAAATAAAATTAAATTAAAATGGTGCTGCGGCCGGGTATGATGGCATATTGGCATGGCAATGCTGTGAATTGACATCCAGCTAGCTACCTACCTCTTGAATGTGCAATATAAGTAAGCATCAATCCCATCTCCCTTGCACAGGCGGCATGTCTCCCGCTCCACAGACACGTGCTATAAAAATATCGGTGATGCCATATCAAATAACGTACCTCGATAATATAGTTTTTTTTACGTAAATATATAACGACTCCATTTACTCTCATGATAAAAAATTAAAATAATAATTTTTAATAATTAAAATATCGAATCTTGACGTTTTACACTTTAATTATATTTTTTAATTATTGATACATTTCCATATGGATTAAGATTATATACAAATAAAATCTATGCTTCATTTATTATTAAAATATTTATAATGTGATTAAAATATAATTAAGTTTTTTGTGAAATATCGTTCACTTTCATTTAATGTTGTGAAAAGTAATATAAATTAGAGTAAAGAAATAATAAAACGAATACATAATCTAAGTTTACAGAGACAGGTAAACAATTTTATACAATCATTCAGATCTTACAAAATTAAAATATTACAATACACCCAATTACACTAAATATCATATAAAAATTGTCGAAAAATCACAATTTAATTTTCTCCCAAATTTTTGGGTCGGGTCAATTTTTGATACATATGGTCGCACAATTTTATTTTAAAAAGAGGTATTGTTTTATGTGATTCTCTTAATGGATGGAACTTTAAATTTTGATTCTAAATTTACTTAATAAAAGGGAAATCTTGTATTCACAAATAAATTTGTTAAACAATTCTTATAAATTGATGTAACACATACAAATTCATAAGAATGTTATATAAATTCATAAAAGTACTATGAATTTAAATGTGTTATGTATAATTATTTGTCAAACTTATTTATGAGTATGATATTTTTCTAGACTGTTGTTATTATGCTAATAATTATTTTTTTAGTACTGATCTCAATAATACGTTGGTAACATTTAATTTAAGGTCAAACTCACATTTTCTTTCTTAAACTTTACATAAAAAGTTTATCATTCCTTTGAAATTCTAATATGACATATTGAATACTTAATTTTTATAATTTACACTTATTGACTATTTAATATAGTTTAAAAGAATATGTGAGGTACATGCAAAGTTAACTAGAAAGAAGAAAAACAAAAAAAATGAAGGATTGACCAAACTTATTATTCCCTCTGACTTCCATTTGTCTTCGGTCGCCATCTTTTCTCTTATCTCTCATTGACTTAAACGAAAGAATTGAGTCTCTCGTCAGCTGTCGTTGTCTTGATCAACCCAACCCTTCTTACATATCCTAATCGGTGACTTGTGAGTCACAACTAACTAACCATTTTTCATCCTCTTCGTCCCAACTAGCAACGCATGAGTCACTGTTGACCCACTTGTTTTCGTTTTCTTTACTCTAATCGATGATCCACGAATTGCAACCAACCCATATTTTCTCGTTATTTTTGCTCCAACTTATTACTCATAACTTATTTATTGATGAATTTGTAATCAAGTGACTATTGGACATATAATGTTTAACTATTTTATTTTTACATACTCAATGGTATGTCTCTTAGATGCTTAATGTAGTAAATAATTAAGTAGTTAATAGGTATAAATTATAAAAATTAAGAATTTAATAAGTTAAATTTAAAATTTAGAAAGATGGTAGACTTTTCGTATAAAATTTAGAGAAACAAATATGAATTTGACCTTTAATTTAATATTTTAAATTGAATAAAAAAAAAAACTAAAAGAGATGTGCAAGTGGATCCGCGAAAAACTGAATTAGATGAAAGTGTGGCCGCAGTCAGAGGCTTTTTGTAAGTAAGAGGCATCAAAAGCTCTCTTTCTATTGTATTGTGGCAGCTCATATACTTAATCCAAATGGGGACAAAAGGATCATTAATAATGAATGCTTTGTACCCACCAAACGTGCAATCTGCCCCTCTCATGATTATTCTCAAAAGGACGAGCCTTTTAATAATGGTTCATGGAAGTCATTTTGTCCTCACCATCTCAAAAGTCAAAACATTTTTATAAACAAAGTATAATTTATTATGTTTGGAGTTGAGTACCATCAAATTTTCGGGTAAAATTCTTCGTCTCTTGATATATCTTTTGACGATTAAGTGAGTCTCAATTTTTAAAATAGAACTCAATGATTTATATGTAATAATGTATAATAAAAATAACGTATTTATTTTTTGAAATTTATAACTTTTGTATAAACATATTGTAAAATAAAAAAAAACTTTTGATTATGCTAGTGGATGATCAAATTGAGGTTTATGAACCAACATAAACAAGTCAAGATCTAATTTTAAATCTAGGCAAATCTAATAAAGTGGACTATGTTGAATTGAACTCGTATCCGAATCTAGATGTCTTGAAATTCATAACTTTTGCATAGATATATTGTAAAATAAAATAAAGTTATAATTATGCTGAGTGAATGATCAAATCGTAATTCATGAATCAACATAAACAAGCAAAAATCTAATTCTAAATTATGACAGATCTAATGAAGTGGACTATGTTGAATTGAAGTCATACCCAAATCTAGATATCTTGAAATTCATAACTTTTGTATAAACATACTGTGAAGTAAATAAAGATCATATAATCGTGCAAGGTAAATGAATAAATCGCAAATTGTGAATCAATATAAAGAAACAAAGATCTTATTTTACATTGGGAGAGATATAATAAAGTGGGTTATGCTAGATTAAATTCATACCCAAACTTAAATATCTTGAAACTCATGAATCAACATAAATAAACAAAGATCTAATTTTAAATTGGGACAAATCTAATGAAGTGGGCTATACTCGATTAAACTCATACCCAAACCTAGATATCTTAAAATTCATAATTTTGTATAAGCATATATTATAAAGCAAAAGAAAGTCATGATCGTGGCTGATAAATGAATAAATTGTATATCTTTAACTAACATAAACAAGCAAATATCTTATTTTAAAATGGGGGAGATCTAATGAGTTGGACTATGCCAAATCAAACTCATATCCAAACTTAGATATCTTGCGACATGTTTTTTGTGTGTGGATAATTTAGAAAATAAACTATTTTTTAAAAATATTAAAATATTTTTTATCAGTAATATTTATTTTGTTGATAAAAAAATAAAAAATTAACAAAGCACCGTAAGACATGGCACATTGAATCTAACCTTTGATTCATCATAGTGTCTACACTCATAAATCTCATTCAAATACAACTTATCATCTAAGTGTGGCTCAATGGGTAGCTCAACTTACCCTTTAATTGTAGGAGTTTTAAGTGTGAAACATATATCAAATGCATGTATGTCCAGCTGGATAGCTCAATGGGTGGGTCTTCTAGAAGCATGCGAATCCTTCTGTCTCTTCATGGGTCCCAACTCCATTGCACGTGCACCAGTGTCCACTGCTGAGCGTGACACAGTAAAGACAACATTCCCCCTTAGTGGGTGATATTTGTTAGGATCAAACTCATATTTTTATTTTTTTTATAATTATTTAAAATGTTTAGATTTATATTTTAAAGTTACTTTCACTTTTTTTTTTGGCAATTACAATTTTTTGTTATTTTTATTACACTGCAATTATATTTTTTAGTTAATTTAACTTAAAAATATAAAATAAAATAGTTAATTTAACCTTTTATTTTTATCAGTCAAAATATATGGAGTTAAATTGACTAAAAAATTGTAAATACGTGGGTGTAATTGAAATAACAAAAAATTTGAGTTATCATATAAAAAAAAAAGATAAAAGTATAAAAATTAAATTAATTCAAAAATACATATACATGGCTGTAATTAAAATAAAAAAAATTGAGTAATCACATAAAAAAAATGTAAAAGTATAAAAACAAAAATATGAATTTAGCCTATAATTAAGTGTATTTAAATGAAAAATAAGTTTTAGTTTTTTAGTCTTAATATTAATTATAATTAATTTTGATTTGGTGTGATCTATATTTTTAGGGTCAAATTCATATTTTTTTTGTATTTTTTATTTTTTATAATTATTTAAATTATTTAAATCTTCATTTTAAAGTTAATTTAATCTTTATACTTTTATTTTTTTGTGACAACTCAAACTTTTTGTTATTTTTATTATATTTATGCACTTATATTTTTTAGTTAATTTAATTCATATACTTTAATGTGTATAAAAAAAAGATAAAATGAGATGAGTCAATTTAACTTTTTCTTTTTACATGTCAAAGTAAAAGGAGTTAAATTGATTCAAAAATACAAATACAGGGGTGTAAGCGAAACAATAAAAAGTTTGAATTGTCATGCAAAAAAATGTCATAGTATTAGGGTTAAATTGATTTGAAAATGCAAATATATGAGTGTAATCAAAATAACAAAAAGTTCAAATAATCACAGAAAAAAACATAAAAGTACAAAAAAAAAAAAAATTAGCCTATTGTTAAGTGTATTTAAATGAAAAATCAGTTTAAGTTAGTCTTAATATTAACTATAATTAATTTTGATTTGGTTTGAATCGATTCACTCTAGTGTTGGTTTAGGATTGAAGTAAAAGACAGTAGTTAATTTATATAATATATATTTTAAATTTTATATTAAATATAAGAAAAAACAATGAGTACGGATTGAATTGGATTAGTGTACATCTAATATTTGCATTAGGAATTTGGTTTTTTACCCAAAATCTTTAGGAATTTGGTTCTCGACCTAATCTGATCTACTGTCATGCCAGACTAATCCATACTGAATGAACACTAATTTTTTTTAACATTTAGGCATATATACTTAGTTACCAAACTAGACAGGTAATAAAATGTTTTAATTTGGTAACAAAGACGACATGGAACACAAAATTAAACAACCCCATCGAGTAAGCCAAGTGAGTGGTCGGGTGCACATTGAGAACATCAGCATCAAAACCACACATAAAAGCAACATGAATCTAATGAATGCAATTGGAAACTTTTGCCCTTTTGTCGTGGAATTTAACCCGAGTTTGTTCCCTTGATGCTCTGCTTTAAGGCGTCAATCCATCAATTCTTTTATATAGTTTAAGTGAATTTCCCATGAGCACACGTATGGAGGTATAAAAGACAAAATGATTGAGGTCAAGTTCAACATTTCTTCTTAGTTAAAAGTCAAATATTACGATGGTAGTCGTAGAGTTGATCTTTATCTAACCGTATATCTATATACAGAGTAGTGACACATGAATGATGAGATATTCTCGACGTTTATCCTGATGTAAAAAGATAAGTCTCCTATAATATTTTAGATAACGAGATATAGTTTGATATTATAAACCAAATAATGTTCAAGATATATATTACTAAAGAGGTCTTCCTTATCCTTTTTCTTCCCATCCACATACTTTCTTTTCAATACCCATTGGACGCCAGTTTTGTAAGCTACTATATGGAGTTCTTGGTAGCAATTAATGACACATTGTTATACTTAAAAAAAAAATGACATATTGCTATAGTATTCTCAATTGTTATTTTAACTGATATATATCTTGCTGACTTTAAAAATATTATTACACATTACTAAATTTAATATTATATACCATATTCTATGTATTATCTCTCGATTTATATCACAAAAATGGAAAAGGGGAGGAGAACGTAAAAGTAATCTAACGTAACAAAGTGAGAAATCCCTATAAATATTATACATCAAATGAAAAAGGGTATTTATAAAAATAAATAAGTAAATGGGTCTAAGAATTTAAATGTTTAGTTAGTAAATTTCAACCACAATTCATTGCTCCTCTTGACCTCAAATAATATTTGGTAATTAACTTACATATATATGTATATATATCATATATAGCCTTTCAATGATTTTGATGGAAAGAAGATAAGAGAGCCATTAATGACCAGGATTTCGTTGCCATATATTAGTTGTTGCATGAGGGACAAGCCTGTGAAATGAAGAAACTGCATTAGCCATCAGCAACACCAAATTGTTAACTTTATCTTCTACTTCTTCTTCTTCTTCTTTAGGTTGGGCCAAGTTAAGCGAAACCTGCAGTGATTTAGGCACCATGATAGGACCTCTGGCTGTGGCTCTCAGCCTGCTGCTCGGCTTCTCACTGGTTTTAGCCTTTCTCAAGTTGTTGCTCTCGAGCAAACAACTGCCTTCAAGCGTTCCCTGTGGGAGCATGGGATTGCCCTTTCTTGGGGAAACTTTTGGGTATCTCAGGCCGCATGAATCGTACTCTATTGGAAGCTTCCTGGAGAGCCATTGCTCTCGGTCAGCTTCCTTTCTTCTCTTCCGATCTCTTCCTTTCGATTTGTACACACACATATATGTATGTATGTATGTATGTATATATGTTATATACTTCAAGGGCTTTCTTTAATTTGTCCTTTTTCCAGCTATGGAAGGGTTTTCAGGTCGCATCTTTTCGGCTCTCCGACAATAGTCTCATGCGATCACGATTTCAATACGTTCGTTCTTCAGAACGAAGGGAAGCTGTTCCGCAGCAGCTACCCCAAGCCCGTCGTCGATATTGCTGGGAAGCTATCCATAATGATCGTCTCCAGCGACCTCCACCGGAAGCTTAGAAGCGTCGCCGTCAACTTCATCAGCACCTCCAAGTCCAGGCCTGATTTCCTCCGCTACGTGGAGAAGTTGTCAATCTCGCTTATGGAATCATGGAAAACCCACCAAGAAGTTTCCTTCTACAAAGAAGCCAAAAGGGTAATCAAACACCATAAAAACACACATTAACATTCATATATCAATATATATATATATATATATCATTTGACTGTTCCTTAAATTCCATGATTCGATGGATCATGCAGTTTACGTTGTACATCATGTTGAAGTATGTGCTGGATATTGAGCCAGAGGACCCGCTAGCTCCAAGAATACTGGAAGACTTCCTCACCTTCATGAAGGGTTTCGTGTCCGTGCCGCTCTACGTCCCTGGAACACCTTACGCCAAGGCCATCAAGGTTTTATCAATTGCTGTAGATTGAAGATATTAATCAATACGTAGTGGCTTAATTGATGTGTTTAATCAATTTGCAGGCTAGAGCAAGACTCTTGTCGACGCTGGGAGAGATCATGAGAGAAAGGAAGGAAATGGGGCTCTTCAAGGGGGAGTTTCTGGACGAGATAATGCAGAAAGAAAATCTAAGTGATGAGGAGAGGAGGAATGTGGCATTGGACATTCTGCTGGCTGGTTATGAGACAACTTCTGGGCTTCTGGGCCTAGTAATCTACTTCACTGCCAAGGCACCATCTGTTCTTCAAAAACTGAAGGTTTATTAATTTTAACATTAACAATCTTTGTTAGTTAATCAATTAACTACTTGTAATTCCTCGATCTCCTTAATTATGCTAATTGGGGCTAACTTTCTATTGCGATTCAGGAAGAACATCAAACTCTGAGGAGAGGCAAGAAGGACGGGGAACCCTTGAGCATGGAAGATTACAAGCAAATGGAGTTCACCTCTCATGTAATTAAACCCATAATTAATTAATTGAATTAACTGATATGTTTCCTTTTGTTTCTTCTTCTTCTTCTTCTTAATCTCTACTTATATATATAATTACATAATTTTGCATGAAAATTGTATGATAAAATTGTTGAAAGTTTCCGCACTACAGGTCATATCTGAAGCACTTAGATGCGGAAATTTGGTTAAATTTGTGCACAGGAAGGCCATTCAGGATGTCCAATTTAAAGGTAATTAATTAATTAATTAATATTGCTTAATTTCTTGATTTATAATTAATTAACAAATCCGGCTGCTTACGTATGCGTGTATTTTTAGCAGAATATCTGATCCCTGCAGGATGGAAAGTCCTTCCTGTCCTCAGTGGAGCACATCTCGATCCATCCCTCCATCAGAATCCCTCAGAGTTTGATCCTTCCAGATGGGTGGTTGTAAGTATTCCCTTAATTATGCCCATATAATTAACACCCTCTAAATGGCTATATATATATTTATATATAATCATATATCCAGTAATTAATAGTTTCCTTCTTCTAAGTTTATTAATTTGGGTTGTCACCGTGCATGTGATAGGATCAAACAATTAACAAGAAGGTAGCCCCATTCGGTGGTGGCTCCCGGCTGTGCCCCGGTGTTGATCTTGCTAGGGTCGAGACTGCGTTTTTCCTTCATCATCTTGTCCTAAACTATGGGTACCATCTTCATTAATTTCTTTTTAACTTAGAGAATGATATTAAAGCCTCATTAATTTATCCATCTAACTTGTGGGTATGCATTCGTTAACTGGGGCAGGTGGAAAACTAAGGGCGATGAGTCCCCAATCTCTTGCCCTTACTTGGACTTCAAGAGAGGTCTGTTGCTTGAAATAGACCCAACAGACAAGCCAATCGTGTGAAGAAGAAGAAGAAGAAGAAGAAGAAGAAGAAGCAGGCTCTTCTAGCTAATGGGATTTTGGGCTAGTATATATATATATATTACATAATAGTCACCTCCATGAATAAATGTTCTTCTTAATCTCTTCTTAATCAATAGCAAAAAGGATTAGCCTTTATATAAATGAAGTCACTCATTTTGCGTCAGTGCAAAGTAGTTATTTCACCCACTCCACCAATCATTTCGAGCAAAATATCACTTTTTTTATAAAAAAATTTATATCTTTATGTGATGAAATATCAAGTATATAATAAGTAAACAAACAAAATGGAAGATTTAAGATTCAAAGAGGTTGTTATTAACATTTGGATGTCCAACCGGGCTGTAGAATTGGAATGGGCCATTTGTGGGGGAAAGGCCAGCCCATTGGCATGGCCCATCATCTCATGACTATTAATGTGTAGGAGATGGCAAAGTGTATATTTTTGGTTATGTAATTTAATATTTTTTTATAATTATTTAAATTTTTTATTATTTCGATTATACTTATATATATATTTTTAATTTAATTTAATTTTTATATTTTAACATATAAAACAAATAAAAAAATTAAATTACTCATCTGATTTTATCTTTTTTTACACATCAATATATATAAGTTAAATTGACTAAAAATGTAAATACATATGTGTAATAAAAATAATTAAAAAATATTAAAATATAAAATTAAATTAAATTAAAAATATAAATATAAAAGTATAATTAAAATAATAAAAAATTAAATAATAATTACAGAGAAAAATACAAGTCTCCCCATTGAAAATTGGTTAATTTTTTTAAAAATAATAAAAAAATGAAAAATATAAGAAGGTGCGCGCTAATTAAAAAATAACAAATATAATCATTTATTTTAATCTGGTGTAGATTGATTTGAATTTTATATTTTAAATAAATGCTATTATAAATATAATTATTTATTTATCAATAAAAAATAAAATTTGAATTTTAAGATAAGTTCATTTCAATCGGAGGCTTAAGCTAATTTAATTGCAATCAACATACTAATCAGTTAATATAATATGAGATTAATTATATACAAGATCATAATTATAAATATTTAATTTTTGGGTTTAAAAATTAATTAGGAAAGAATAATCGACAATGGACGGGAACCTGAAGGATAAACAACGGCCATTTTGCGTGTTTAGAAGCAAATCTTTATCTTGTCGGTGTTTAAATACCCCAACGCTCTGAGACTCTCTCTCTCTGTCTCTATCTCTCTCCACTGCGGATTGCTTTTGAGTTAACGGGCCTCCATAGCCGACTTCTCTCTCGCCATCGCCGCTCCTCACGAAGCCGTAAATGTCGTACGACTATCTTTTCAAGTACATAATCATCGGAGACACAGGCATGGACTATCTCTCTCTCTCTCTCTCTCGTGTTGTTGATGATGAAACCCTAATTATTCCTGTCTGCTTGCGTTGGAGTTTGAAATTTGTGCTGTTTTGTGCGGGCAGGTGTGGGGAAATCATGTCTGTTATTGCAATTTACGGACAAGAGGTTCCAGCCAGTGCACGATCTCACTATCGGTGTCGAGTTCGGTGCCCGCATGGTTACCATCGACGGCCGGCCAATTAAGCTCCAGATTTGGGATACTGTAACTTGCGCCCTACTTTAACTTCACTTTTTCTCTGCTTTTAATTCGACTTGTTGCGTTTTAAATTCCCGTTGTGTTTGTTAATTCAGTAAATAATTTGTGTTATTATTTTTTTGCTATCTTATACTTCTAGTCAATTTTTGTAAGCTTTTTGCGCCTGAATTCTGCGGTCGATTAAGAATGATTTCAGGGCGTTTGAGCCGATCCTTTAGGAACGCCATCTTTATCTTAAGGACAAGGGCATCTTAAATTTCAAGATATTTTAGGAATACGGAGAGTATATATATATAAACTACACCAGGAATGATCCACCCAATACAAGAGTACAGTCCCAACCAATACAGAATATGAAACGTAAATTACTATATTTAAACACTGATATAACAGTAGGTAAACTTCAACAGCAACAACTTGAACCTGTAAACAGCTTCTACCCAGCAACAACAACAGACAATAACAAAATATTACCAGGACAGCAAAGCCGGGTGAACTGAAGCGTAAATGACAACCACCGCAGCTGGACCGTTAAGGAGATGGAGAAGTAGAAGCAGGTCGAGTCGCGTTGAGCGTTGTCCTGAAGACAGTTAACGCCATGCATTGGTGGCTAGCAGACTTTGGCGACTGTCTCGGTGAACAACAACCACGAACAATCGGAGCTAGTATAACTTAGAACCAGGTTTGCTCTCAGCGATAGAAAATTTGAGAAGAGGAAGCCGGCGCACCTGACTTGACCTGCTCATCCGATCGATTGGACAGACGGCAGGTGGCAGCGACGCGTGTGAGGGCATAGGGGATCGCCCACTCACAAAATCTGGCTACCCCTTGGGGCCCAACCCAATATGGCCAAAATGAGATATAAAAGGCTATAGAAACCCTTGTGTCCCATCGATGTGGGACAAGCACCCACTGCGCGCGCGCGTGCGCGCACACACACACCTATAAGCTGGGGCGGATCCATGCATGAGCCTAGGGTAGCTCACAATTAAAAATAATTTTTTAATGTAAAAATAATAAATTTTACTAATTATTCAGTCAAAAAAAAAATTCAACCCACCCCAAAATTTGTGATGTGTAATTTTATACCTCAAAAAACAATTTTAGCCTCTGCTTACATAGATTTCTAGATCCGCCCTTGCCTATAAGAATCCCCCACATAAGTGTATGTGTGTGGAAATCATACAAAACAACACATAATCACTGAGAGCAAATAGTCAAGTTATACATCAATAAGGTGTCTTTTGAACTTGAATCTTCCTTAGTGAATATCTATCGAACTTACCGAAGAAATAGTGAGATTGGCTCTTGAACTATCCTTTTTGAGGTAAATCGAGAAATAGACATCACACGCAACTTGTCTTGACCCACTGAATTCTATACGATTGTATCCATTTTGGTCTGGATAACATCTTAAGATTCATGAGAGCTTTAGAGAACCCAACTCATTGAACAGTTCTTATAGAAGCGACCCCACTTCTACTCTCATATAGGGAAGCATTAACTGAGAGTACCCCGTCACTACTCCTCTTATTCCAAGATATTAACCTTCCCTTTAACATCGACATGACATATTCTCCAATTTTCGAGACATGGGGAGAAACTAGAAGTTTCTTAGCGCGTCACCTATGACTTATTCTAGCCAGTTGGCCAATTTAACCTAGATCTTGGGATCTCCAATCAACTAGGTTTAGTTACCACCAGAAAAGTCATTTTAAAGGCTTTAGCCCCATTTCCTTCGATGTAAATTTGACTTGCTCACGAGTCACTCATTTCGTTAAAGGATCAACTAGATTTTCTTTTAACTTCATGTAGTTAATGGAGATTATTCCATTGGTGAGCAATTCTCTGAGAGTGTTATGGTTACGCCTAATTTGTCTTGACTTCCCATTGTAGATATTATTCTTAGTTCTCATTGAGGTAGTTAAGTTGTCACAGAATATGCAAATGGCGTTAACAGGCTTTAGCCATAATGGAATGTCTTCAAAAAAATGGTGAAACCACTCAACTTCTTCGTCTGCTTTATCCAAAGCTATAAACTCTGACTCCATGGTTGATCGTGCTATATACGTCTGTTTCGAAGACTTCCACGACACAGCAACACCACCTAGGGTGAACACATACCCACTGGTTGATTTAGTCTTTTAGCTGTCGGAGATCCAATTAGCACCACTAAATCCTTCCAGTACATGTGGATATTTTGTATAGTGCAATCCATAATCCAAGGTGTACTTCAAGTACTTTAGTACCCTGACCAATGCTCCCCAGGTCATGCCCAGGATTGCTCGTGTATCTCGCTAGCCTGCCTACAAAGTAGGCGATGTCGCGTCTAGTACAATTCATAATGTACATTAGACTCCCAACGACTTTGGCATATTCTAGAGAAGATACACCTTCATCATGATTTTTCTTCAACTTTGAATTTGGGTCAAACGGAATGACTGTCGGCTTACTCTCGAAGTGACCAAATCTTCTCAGCACTTTCTCTATGTAATGCGACTGAGAGAGTACATATCATTCGGAATTCCTTATTATTTGGATTCCAAGAATGACATCAGCAAAACCAATGTCTTTCATGTCAAAATGAGAGTTCAACATCTGCTCTGTGGATTGTATGACACTTTGATTCGTGCCCATTATTAGTATATCATACACATACACACAATGACACATTCTTGGTTTATAACTTTCACATAAACACATTTATCACACTCATTTATCTTAAATCCATTCGACAACATTGTGTGATCAAACTTCTCATGCCATTGTTTGGGTGTCTATTTCAACCCATAAAGAGATTTTATTAGTTCACAAACCATCATTTTATGTCCCTTTACAACAAACCCTTCAGTTGTTCCATGTAGACTTCTTTTTCTAAATCTCCATTCAGGAATGTTGTTTTTACATCCATTTGATGTATCTCCAAATTATGCAATGCGACAATAGCAATCAGCATCCTGATAGACGTGATTCTTGTTACTGGAAAATACGTGTCAAAGAAGTCTTGTCCTTCTTTCTAACGATAGCCTTTAGCTACCAGCCGAGCTTTGTACTTATCAATAGTACCATTGGCCTTCAATTTCTTTCTGAAAGTCCATCTGCAACCGATTGGTTTACACCCAGGTAGTAGATCGACCAATACCCAGGTATTGTTTTGCAAGATGGAATCCATTTCACTATTAATAGCCTATTTCCAATAAAGAGCATCAAGAGATGACATTGTATCACCATAGGTTTGCAGCTCGTCTTCTAACACAAAGGTTAGAAAATCTGGGTCAAAAGAAGTGGTCTTCTTTGCTCTTTTGCTTCTTCGAGACTCAATGTCAATTTCCTGTCCATCTTGGCCTTTTAAAGAACTTGCCTCATGAGTTCTCTTAAAACCACTCTCACTGCATTTATATTCCTTAAAAGGAATATGTCCTCAAAGAACTTCACTTTTATAGATTCCATAACCGAATTAACATTAATATCAGGAATTTCTGACTTCGTTACTAGGAACCTATAGGCAGCACTATGCGAGGCATGGCCTATAAAGACGCAGTCAATAGTTTTAGGACCAAGTTTAGTCCTTTTAGGTAAAGGAATCTGCACCTTGGCCAAACACCCCCACATTTTCAAGATTTTGTAAGAGGGTTGCTTACCATTCCACACTTCATAAGGCGACTTGTCAAACTTTTTATGTGGAATTCTATTTAATATGAAATTTGCAGTGAACAACGCTTCCCCCCAGAAATTATGGGGTAAACCCGAACTATTTAACATGCAATTAACTATGTCTTTCAATGTTCGATTTTTCTTTTCAACTACACTATTTTATTGTGGTGTATAAGGTGTTGTCGTCTGATAGATTACACCATGAAATTCACAGAACTCAGACAGAGCTGACGATTCATACTCACCACCCCTGTTTGATCTAAGCACCTTAATTTTCTTTCCCAGTTGATTTTCAACTTATGCCTTAAATGTTTTAAAAACATCAAAGGTCTCATCTTTACTGCATAGTAAATATACATAGCAAATTTGCTGCAATCATCAATGAATGTGACAAAATAATTCTTTTCACCTCTAGTGGGAGTACTTTTCATGTCACAAACGTCACTGTGAATTAGATTGAGTAATTCACTATTTCATTCCACAGATGAAAACGGCTTTCTTGAAAATTTTGATTCATTACAAACTTCACATTTGTGTTCTTTATCAATGTTAAAGCTAGGTAATAACCTAGATTAACCATTCTTTAGAGGGAACGATAATTAACATGTCATAATCTTGAATGTTAAACATCATACGACTCAACAATATAAGCAGAAGAGTCATTCTTATTATTCTTCTTGGACACTTGGGCCTTTACATTTAACTTGAACATGCCATCATCTAGGTATCCCCGACCCACATACATTCCCCCCTTGGTAAGAGTAAACTTATTAGACTCAAAAACGAGTTTAAACCCATTTTTGTTCTGCAGTGTTCCATACACTAGATTCTTACGAATCTCGGGCACATGCTAGACATCCTTCCAGGAAGGCGGCAACTTCTCAATCACAGCGGCAACTTAGAATGGCTCATTAATGACCAATCCTTCACTATGCAAATCACTAATGATGATTTGCAGTTCCTTCATCTGGTTGATCACTGTCATATCCCTAAGAGGATTAAAAGGGTCATATTGTGATAGGGATATAATAAAGAGGTAATATTGTAATAGGTTTATATTAATTTGTTAGGAGATACTTGGTTGTTTGTTAGGAGCACATGGGTGCTGTTAGAAATTAGTTAAGGAGCTACCTATGCCTATAAAAAGGCCCATTGTAAGAGGAGATGATTATGCATGAATTGATGAAATGAGATTCTGATTCTCTCTACAATTCTCTCCCTTCTCCCTCTTGTTTCTCTTTATTGCTCTCCCTCATTTCTCTCCACATCTTTCCCCCATTTCTGTCCAAATTTCCCTCTTAAATCATTCTGTTTCAGTCCTATTCAATCGGATCCTTCCGATTGCCAATTTCAAACTTGTTATGAACCCTAGGTTGATGACAACCACCAATTTGGTATCAACAATCTTATAATCCAGAAACTTACCCACCAGAAATTTCTTGGTCCCAGCATCTTCAAGCTTATATTTTTTCTCCAGAGCCTCCCATAGTTGCTTGGAAGTAGCATATGCAATGTAGTACACATTATACAGTGGGTCGGCCAAGCCACTTAGAATATAATTTTTACAAAGAAAATCTGAGTGCATCCATGCCTCCCTTGCAGCCACAGTCTCAGTGGTCATGTTCTCCTCCGAGACAACGGGGCAGTCATCTTCGAGGATGTGGGCTAGATTCAGCGTGGTCAGATAGAAAAGCATTTTCTGTTGCCATCTTTTAAAATCTTCATCGTTAAACGACGGTGGCTTCTCAATTTGTGGGGTTGGCTTGGCCACGGTTGAACTAACCCCTTGCATGGTAGCTATTGTAGAAACAGCAGTAGCGGGCAGATGAGAAACCGAGATAGCACTGACAGCAACAGGCGACGGGTTTGAACCCGAGGCAGCACTAGTAACTACGGCACCAGCAACATCCGCAGGAATTGGGGCATCCATCTTTTCTAGTCTCTCCTTTAACTGTCTTCAGATTGTTAGGAATACAGAGAGTATATATATATATAAACTACACCAGGAGTGATCCACCCAATACAAGAGTACAGTCCCAACCAATATAGAATATGAAACGTAAATTACTATATTTAAACACTGATATAACAGTAGGTAAACTTCATTAGCAACAACTTGAACCTGTAAACAACTTCTACCTAGCAACAACAACGGACAATAACAAAATATTACCAGGACAACAAAGCCGGGTGAACTGAAGTGTAAATGACAACCACTGCAGCTTGAGCGTTAAGGAGATGGAGAATCAGAAGCAAGTCGAGTCGCGTTGAGCGCTGTCCTGAAGACAGTTAACGCCCTGCACTGGCGACAAGCAAACTTCGGCAACTATCTCAACAGGATGAAACAACATCTCCAGTGAACGGCAGCCACGAACAACTGGAGCTAGCAAAACTCAGAATCGGGCTTGCTCTCAACAATAAAAAACTCAAGAAGAAGAAGCTGGGGAAGAAGCTACTTCGGGTGGAAGAGAGAATAGAAAGCTTCTGGAGGAAGGGAAAACAACACACACAAAAATATGTATTAGAGAAGCCAGCCACAGCCTATATATATATAAGCACCCCACCGACTTAGCAAGGAAGGAAACTTGGAGTGGAAGGA
Source organism: Diospyros lotus (assembly GCF_014633365.1). Taxonomy (NCBI): domain Eukaryota; kingdom Viridiplantae; phylum Streptophyta; class Magnoliopsida; order Ericales; family Ebenaceae; genus Diospyros; species Diospyros lotus. The sequence continues at coordinate 1,429,097 of NC_068343.1, read as the reverse complement.
AATCCACAAAGCTTCGGGAGGAAGAGAAGCAAAAATAAAAATAAATATTTATAATTAATTAAATAAATTGGACCGGGCCCTAAAAGATAATTGGCGCACCCGACCCAGACGGACGGCAGCACTTGCGAGGGCATAGGGGTTCGCCCTTTCACAAAAGCTGGGTACCCCCTTGGGGCCCAACCCAATATGGCCAAAATGAGATATAAAAGGCTATAGAAACCCTTGTGTCCCACCGATGTGGGACAAGCACCCATTGCGCGCACACACGCACACACCTCCAACAAGATATTCATGTTTCTTGTAAAACTCAAATAAATTTGTGCAGTGGAGAGGCAACGAGAGTCTTATAGTAATGTTCTTGTTGTTCCCCCTCCCTCACCACTCTATAGGGCCCAAATATTGCAGAATGTGTTTAGGTCCCTGTGGTATTTGATCTGGTTAATCAGTCAGTGGTGATTCATGTTTTCTACATCTTCTCAATCTTTAAGTATGCTGCCTAAACTGTTTCATTTTATTTGCTTTCCCCTAATCCTCTGTCCAATTGCTACTTACCTTTCAGTGTTTTATTTTGCTGTGCTCTGTTTGGAGTTATGAAATTACTTATCTATTATTATACCTATCTCACCATTTGATTTCACTTTGTTGCATTTCAATATATGAAGTTGACTCTCTCTCTCTCTCTCTCTCCCCCCCCCCCCCCTCCCTCCCTCTCATTTTTGCATGTTCATGATAAGAAAATATGTGAGCAAGATCCTTAGTTATGTTAGGCATCCGCATGCTTAATAGTATGTAGCTGTTTTGCCTTGACTTCTGAAGTGGCTTGTAAATATCAGAGAAACCCTATTCCTGTAATAATATCTTCAGTTCGTTGAAGAGATCAATTCCCATACATTTAAAGATGAGAAACAAATAATATTGTACTGTTGAAGAGACAATTAGATTTGTGCATGGTATGGGAACTTTTTCATGGCTTCTTCTAGGTGCTATCAGAACATTCAATTTCCAAGTGAGCCACTACTGTAGAGCTTTTGCTTGTATTCAATTTTATTTAAGGTGTGCCTACCCATGTATTGCTATTAGAAATGAACATTCTTATGTGTGACCTTATTTTCATTGGCGGTGGCACTGTACTTTCCAGGAGTTACTATAAACCAAGCACATTGGTTTTTTAAATGATTTTACTATCTAAATGTACTTTTCGTTTGTATAGACCCATTGGCATCCAATTATAGATTTGCTCCAAGTAAAGAGTACACTATTGACATATGATTAGTGGCATATCTTCATCAATTACGAATGTCCACCTAAAAATTTGATAACAGTTTCAGATCAGATGCAGCAGTAGGAATAGAGTTTAAAGATAAGGAGTGTGATGATGACAGACAATTATAGGACAGAAAATTGGAGATTGGAATTGAAACTACAAGAATGTTACCTTTCTGAAAGGTCTAACTCTTAGATATGAAGGTAAGACCAAGTTGGCTGCTCAAATAGAACAGTGGAGATTTGCTGTTCTACTCCATATTTGAAGCACCTGTAGCTTAGGATGAGGCAGGCAATGGGATCAATGGATACATGATGAGGATTTAGACCAATAAAGTAGAGACTTTGAAGGCGGGTTGGATGGGAGGATGTGATAGGAAGGGAAAAATATCCTCAAGGCTATTAGAGGAATAAGGCTGAAAATTATGGTGTCGATTAAAAGAAATATAACATCAGCACAAATGGAATTTTTGGGGTGTAGGACTATAACATTGATACCCTTTTTTTATGAGTGGGAGTAACCCAAGAAAACAGATTTATGGACTCAAGGGTCCATTTGTCATTCCTATCAGTCAGTTAATAAACAAAGGAACACAACCAAAACTATTGGGGGCGGTCACTTGAGGTTGGCTGGAATGGCCATGCCGGCAAGTGAGCCTCCTATGCTGCTAGTTAGGCTACATTTAAAGGCTGGCACATGGAGCGGTTTTCACCAGCACTGTTGGTAGAAAATGAATTATCTGGAAGGCTCCTTTGGTCCAACAGATTTTCAACATGTAAATTTATGTATTAAAGCCTTTTTGAGCAACTACTGTCACAACTACTGTCACATAAATTTATGGTATTGATGGATTAAAGCGCTTCAATACCATGTAAAGTTGATATAGAATGAGAGAATGCATGACAACCAACTAGGAAAGTTAATATATGAGAAAAATTATTTTTCATAATAAATATTTACGTAAAATGTTTTATGTAAAAAAGCCAGATATGAAAAGCTCTAACAAAGTTTTTATCTCTATATTTGTGATTTCTTGTGAAAATAGTAATGTTTTAATTTTGCTCTCAAAATCCCCCCAAAAAAATGACATACTAAAATTTTTTAGTCAAGTAATTTTTTTTTTTTTTTTACATTTTGATATAAAATATATTTTTCTTAAAAAATGACTTATTTTTACTTATCTCAGGCTGGGCAGGAGTCTTTCAGATCCATCACCAGATCCTATTACAGGGGAGCAGCTGGAGCCCTTTTGGTTTATGACATAACAAGGTATGATGATTCATGCATATTTGCACCTGCTTCAGTGCAATCAGATATACATGGATTTCTGTTTCATCGCAGCTCCTTGCTTGTTTTCCCTACAGCTGACTATCCTTTTTCTCCAATAAGGAATTTTGCTCTACAGGGATATGGCCATGGATAGTGAGAATTGGGGGTTTAGAATTCATGTTGCCAACCCTAACTAAATGGGATTAAGGCTTGTGATTGTTTTTATTTTTATAAAAAAAAAATTGTTGGGCAATTATATTTCACTTACTTTAAAAAAAAAAAAGAAATATAGAGGATTAGGCTTGATGAACTGGTCCTTGTATGATTCAGCATGAGTAAGAATAAAAAACAATTCCAGTCATGAGTTGTAAAAGAACAAAATATCAATACTCCATGCTAGTCAGGATGATAATTTTGTTAGTCTAACATTACACTTGAACCTATTTGGAGTGTAGTCCCTTCCCCCACCATAAAATCTCTCTCTCTCTCTCTCTCATGCGTGCACACACAACGTGGGGATATGAAAATACATTAAAGTATAAGGGTTTTTTTCCCCTCCCCTGTGATCCTGGCGAATCTTTGCATTAGAAAGTAACCAGAGTAGACAATGAAAAGCATTGAACCGACATGTTTTCTAAGCCATCTAAATTTTCTATGCTTGACAAGGAATGTTTTGGTGTATTTATGTGCTATCCCAAGTGACAGTTGACTGTTACTGTGTAAATCAGCAATAGTGGAAGATGTAATTCAAGTAGTTTTTGTTACAGTAGAAGTGGACTACTGAAAAGTAGGTACTAACCCAACATTATGAAGGAACAAAAGCATTGGTTTTTTGTCTTACCCTGTTTCCCGACTTGAAGCTTTATTGTGGTAGTGTAGGCCATAGATAGTTGAGACTAGTTTATATTAAATTATTGGCATGCATCTGCATGAACACACATCTGTGTGTTCCTCCCGTCTGGGGTTTTGCGGTAGGCCCAACTCTGAATCTTATCATAATCCATTATGATGCCGTATTTCTCCGTCCAGGAGAGAGACATTTAATCACCTGGCAAGCTGGCTTGAAGATGCTCGGCAGCATGCAAACCCCAACATGACAATCATGCTTGTTGGGAATAAGTCTGATCTTGCACACCGAAGGGCTGTCAGCAAAGAAGAAGGAGAACAATTTGCTAAGGAAAATGGACTTTTATTCTTGGAGGCCTCTGCAAGAACTGCTCAAAATGTCGAGGAGGTCATATAACGTGAATCAAATTTAAGCAAGGCTCTCACTTTATTATGTTTGTGCTTATAGCTTGGAAGCTCCATTGGAGCCTGGGTCCTCAGTTTATGTGGAATTTGATGTAAGATGATGTTTTACAGGCTTTTGTGAAGACTGCTGCAAAGATACTCCAAAAGATCCAAGAGGGCGTTTTTGACGTATCCAATGAGGTATAGTACCAAAGTCACCTGGTGTCTGGTGAAGGGGGGCATCGTATGGTGAAGTAAAATACTAATTTTTTTAGCATATTGGTTGTGTTCTGCACCTTTGCAGTAAACACTTGGAACTGGTGACAAAATTCTTTTGGTCAACTTCTTCCAACAAATGCTTTTGGCCCAGTCTTGCCAGTCTCAAACGTGTTTAATTACTATCTATCTTCTGTAATTATTGCAGTCATCTGGTATCAAGGTTGGGTACGGTCGCCAGCAAGGTCCATCGGGGGCAAGAGATGGAGCAGTTGCACAGCGAGGTCCATGCTGTGGCTAATCAATGTAAAAACAGCTCCTCTACTGTACTCCATCGCTGTGAATTTCTGTGTGTCTGGTCATCAACTCACATGAATATTAACTGTTGAATGAATGTTGCCGTCTCAGGATGTATAGCTCAAATTTCAGCTCGTGACTGATTCAAACTTTATTTTCTTGTGACTGCTTTGACTGGTTGTTATATACAGGTAGGTGTATGATAATGATATTGTCGATTATCCCACCCCGTTCAACAAGTTCTTGTACTTGTCACCAATACACCGACTGGACCATCAATCCCGGTTATATTTCGTAGGTGCCAAGTCTCATACAATGTTGCTTCGTTTGCTTGTGTTGTATTCTAAATGGCCAAATCTATATTTTTATTTTATATTTTTAAGTTAATTTAATTCTTGTATTTTTATTTTTTTTTAAAAAAGTGAAACGATAAAGTATATGGTATTTTCTGTTTATATAAAATATAGAAATTAAATTAATTTGAGAATATAAATTAAGAAATATAATTAAAATAATAAAAAAATTAAATTATTATACAAAAAAACTGTCAAACTAGGATTAAACTGACTCTAAAACATAAATTCAAAGAATATAATTAAAATAATAAAAAATGTAAATAATTACAAGAAAAATATAAAAATACATGTATAAAAATATAAATATAAGTTAGTTATTTTGAACGGCAGAAATGCTCTCAAATATTGGGCTTCTTCATCGTTCCCTTAGAAAGGTGTGACTTCAAGTAAACGTTGTTTGCTTGGGCAGGTTCCAGCTGCTGAATCTTAATGGAATTGTTGAATAATTAACATTTCAGCCAATATAAAAATTTAGAACATTTTAGCTAATCATCATATATCAAATTCTATTCAATTTTGTATCAACCATCAACTATGGTAATATCAATGTCTCTTCCAATCAGATTCGTATTACAACCCTGACAACATTTTTTGAATAATTTGCCGAAGTGATTAAAATGTTTCTTTCTACTAACGAGTCTAGCAAAATATATTCTACAGAAATAATAACAAAAAGTTTTTCAACAAATAACAAACAACACTTAACATCATTCCAAAGTTATTTTCAATCAAATATATCAATTACTTGGTTGAGACAAAAGTAGTCATTAAACCAGCAGAAAAACAACATAAAAACCAAAAAGAAAGAAACAACATAAAATGGAACTAAGAAAATCCAACCCAACCACGAAAACAGGCAAACACTACCGCCTGTCATCATATTCACAGTCTTCTTGAGCTTCTGGGGTTCTAATGTTGCTTGCTCGGACAAGAAAGCACATAGATGAAGAAGGCGGCATAATTTTGAACAGAATCATCATGCAGGAAAGCATGGTGTCTGCCTTTAAAAAGGTGACCCAATACTCTACTTCATTGTCATCGTCCGAGTACAAGTTAGATTCTGAACATGCATAACCTTAATCATTTGCCACAGGTCAAGTATGAACCCACTTAGTATAGCTTAATTCTGGTTTGGATTGGACTCCGGCAGATTGGGCATTGTTGAAGATCTGATCCGCACTCACAACACGTCTGTCCCGACATTATTACACAAGGAGGAGAGATAGGAGGGTTAATCCTAACATTGATGTCAATTTACTCTAGCTAGTACTAGAAAAAAATTAGATCGAGATGTTTACCTGATGGCCACAACCAAAAGCCATGTCCTTTGGATTAGTAAGGCAAATGGGACAAAGCTATCATCAAAGTCCATGAGGAAAGAAATATTAGTACCATTCACTGACGTTGTGGCATTGACCAGACGGAATGTGCATTGATTAAACAAGGTAATGTCAAAGTAACTTTCAAAAGATTCGAAGAGCAATGTTCTAGTTGAATAGCCTTCGGCTAACTACCAAAGAGACAGAGAATAAACCCATTACCTGGTTATCATAAGTAGAACTGGGGACAGGCGGAGCAGTGCCAACAGAGCTGCTGCTGTGGCCATAATATGAAGAGGATTTCTCAGGACTGCTGTGGCCATAATATGAAGAGGATTTCTCAGGACTGCTGTTCCCATAATACGATGGGGAGCTCTTCTTAAAACTAGTTGAGCCTGAAGGTTTTGAGCTGCCAAAAGAAGCCGCTCCGTACCCAGGAGGGGGAAGAGGAACCCTCTCGGGGGCATTACCTCTGCAGGTACTGTGCTTGATCAAAGAGAAGAAATCAGACAACTACGCTTGGAGCAATTATGGCCCAAAAGTCAAAAGCAATCGGTCTATTACCCCAGTATGTTGAGCTCTATTGTTGCCTTGTACTGTGAAGGAATTTCCATCAAAGCTGCAAGAGCAAATTCTGTCTCTTTTCGGGTCTGGGGCACATTCTTTGACATGATTTCTGTGAAATTCACAAACTAAAGAAGAAAATAAAATCGCCATCAAGAAAGCACTTCAAAGCATATTGCATAGCCAGTTTGGCAAATAAGAAGCTCAAACTTCATACAGCAAAATTGCTTACTTGGAAATTATCAAAGGCCCTAGCAGGGATGTTGTCATCAAATTCTTTCATCATGTCCCAGGGGCCATCTCCAACCCCAACTAATACAATTGAAAGGGGAAACTTGCTACACAATGACATGTTTGAATTTAGGATACAAGCATAAAAGGCAAACTAAAAAGAATCATGAAAAGAGAATGGTTAAATCCTCAACCAACACCTTGCTTCTACAATTGCTTCAACAGTTCTCTGCTCTTGTGGACTCAATCGACCATGCTCAGTTTCGACACTTCTAGTAACCTGAAGAAACAGACATGGGTAATGCAACATGTGAACAGTATGAAATCACACTAAGATACCTGATGAAGCATGAAGACGGATGAGAAGGACGACCAGAAAGAAAAGGGTATAAGTGGACAAGAAGAATAAGACAGAGAAGAGAAAACCAATATATGATCTGTATGATGCTAACCCATCAATGACAAAGATTTGATCCGTCATCTATTTCCTATTGGAGAGAGTATTTTAGGAAGACAAGAAAAAACAAAATCAAAAATTCTACAGCTAAACTCCTAATTAACTGAAATCCTACAAATGAAAATATCAAATAAATAGTAATCCCTGAAATCTTGGAATTCTCTCTCCGAATAATATAGTGTTTCCCTTCTTACTCCCCCTCAATAACCCTAGCTATCCAAAGACCTCCAACTGTTTGGGCATGATAGAATGGAGAATAGAATGACAACCATAAAACATTTCTGAGGTATGCATCCAAAAAAATTTTGTTCTGCAGCCACGTGAATTCCCTCAGTACCCATATATCCTACTCTCATAGTTGCATCGTCCATAAAACTACACTTCATTTTTACTTCAGCCACGTTCACTGACTAGACTGCCTAGACCCTCCCGCTAATGCACAGGGAAAAAAAGTGTGCCAAATACAAATCATCATCATATAAACTGCACCATATCTTAACCAAGTTAGAGTCGATGGCACAACATTTATAATGTCAATTGATTTCTAAAAGTCACGTTGATAATGCAAGTCCATGCAAAAGAACAATGTGGCAAAATTTGATGCCGGATGACCATTCTAATGCAACCCCCTAGTGAGGGAATGATGACATAAAATTCTAATACCATCTTTATATGGAAAAGTTTATGGGATGACAGTGAATGAAGATAATTGATATGGTTGTGTTATATCACATAGTTGATACTGTGAAATTAGCCTATACAATATGGAAACACAACCACGTGCCAAATACTGGGAAAAAAAACATGAGGAAGAGAGAGAGCCTCTATATCTGCAATTAATAAAACACATCATCACTCAGCAACAGTCAGCAGCCATGAGATGTCACCTCAATGTTTATAAATTTAGTCTCTCTTATGTTGGCATCCTCAATTTCCATTTTTCATCATATCAGCAAGGTATTTATCCTTTTCAATATCTTATATCTGACAGAATGGGGGTTTTTAACATTCAGTTAAAAGAAAACTACCTGACCATCTGCAATTATTAATAAAACATGGTACTGCCCACCACTCTGTTCAACAATAGTCATGGCCATTTCAATTACAGGGGCAAAAGATGTTGGTCCTGCACCAATAACATGGCAGCTGAAGCTATAAAAATTAAACATAATGAGATTGAAGTAACAAAACAGGAAAAGACCATGAACATATAGAACTCGTACCAGCTAAACGTAGATGAGGGACAATTTCTTTGTACCGACTCAGAACTTCCTCAAAGCCATTACAGAATTTCTCATCTGGGAAGAAACTGAAGACGTTTTGATCATGTGTTGATGCTGTCAGAAAAACAATCAATCCCTAAATTCAAATAATCAATCCAGAAAAAATAAATAAAAATCACCCCAATCTCAAAGAAAGTACCATCCCCAAATCCAAAACAAGGAATCAAGTTATCCTCATCAAAAACTGCTAAAGTTTTCCCAATGATGGATATGGCTTCTTGATAGGGATTTAAAACATCTCCAATATGATGCAAGCTTTTTCTCCTGAATGACCTTGCACCTACACACCAAGACAATTTTAGCATGTTTATCTGTAGTTACCTACACAAATGTAAAGATTTTGTAAATGCACAAAAGCTGTACCCGTCCACTCATTGCTCTTAGTGAAGTCAATCCCAACAATGAGATTAGAAGATTCAAGGCCAGCTCGTGCAAGGGCTTCAGTCACCTGCAAAGAGAGAAATCAATGTATAAAATCTTCAGAGTGCATATTGTTGCAAAAGGTAAGAAAATCATCAAATTCAGTAATAGAGATATGTGTCCTCCCAACATGGCCAATGAATAAGTAACCAAAGAGCTCTTTAAAGTAATAGAAACAAAATCAATTTACTAAGCAATCCTATTGATTTAACTAGGCATTATTGATTATATACTGATACTCTGCTTAACTGCTTCTTGCCAAACTGTCATCAGATAACCAGCTTAACCACACAAAGCAAAAACTCTGAATATGAAACCGAACTGGTGCTTGCCACACAACTTTCAAACTAGGAATTTCATCAGCTTGGAAAAACAAATACATAATGGTGAAAGTGCCATTAAACTCATGTATTCATTGAAATGCTCATATTCAGGAATTTCAATTACCAATTAATTATAGCATAATAGCAAGAACCCTTCCAGAAGGACTTATAAGATAAAAACAAAAGAAAAACTGAGGATGAACCTCTTCTAAACTGAAAGGACTATTAAACACCAACAAGCTTCAAGATTAAAAAGTAAGGGAATAATAGCCAATACAAGTCCGGAACGCTTTGAAGAAACAAAGTTCTTTTAGGTAGCCAACAGTCACGTAAAACTTGTCACATCAAACACATATAATTTGCATGCATTTAGCCATCTACCACCACACTTCACTACCTTGGATTTGAATGTCTTGTTTACAGATGTTAATACTGTTTTCATCGCTGTTCATTTTGCATTGGCAAACACCATTTTCGAAAGGAGCACAAAAGAAAAGAGATTTTGAGATAAATCAGAAGTGCATGATCTTTAGAGTAAATTGCATAAATAGGTCACTGAACTTTGCCTGAAGTTACAAAAAGATCATTGAACTTTAATTTGAAACCAAAAAGTCATTGAACTTCAATTTAGTATATAATTCCATAACTACAATTGCCATTAAAAGAGACTAGTGAAATGTTGACGTTTTAGTATTTTAGTGCAAAGTTCATGACCCATTTTGTTATTTAGCCATCTACATTATTAGCCACATCAATATCCCGTTAACCTCTTTTAATGATAATTAACTGTAGTTATGAAATTATATAATAAATTAAAGTTCAGTGACTTTTTAACCACAAATTGAAGTTCAGTAATCTTTTTATATCTTAGTACAAGTTCAGTGACCATTTATGCAATTTAGCCTGTTCTTTATGTGCAATCACAATAAAATTCAGAGAAATGAGCGCTGTTGTGGACAATCTTACCTCCTCCAAGGAATTGTAATTGTCAGCAATCCTCGAGTACCTTCTATCAAGCTTCTTCTTCTGCCCTCCGTGGGGCTGACCTCCATAGTTTTGAGGGGCCTGATAGTACTGTTGCGTTGGATACGCTGGATAGGCTGTCTGGGGTACATCGCTTTGGCTTTGTTCCGGATAATATGATGATTGGGGATGTCCGTGTTGAGGCCAAGAAGAGGAAGAAGACCGAGCCGATGAAGACTGTCTCCAACTCCCGTCCTTTGAACTTCTGCCCCCCATCAACTCAATACACTACACGAATTTCAAATTCACAGCAAACCCGCCCGCTCTCCTTTACAATAGACAAAAATAATCGAATAGACTAGTCAAAGAAACTCTCCTCAAAGCAAAAAGAAAAAAAAACCCTAATTTCGATTCTTGTAATAGTCGTCAACTTCTCCAGTCGTCTAAAGATCTAATGTTGAGAAACATGCACGTATGTATAAAAATGCTTAAATTCACTCGTGAAACTTCAAAGCGGTTTCTGAGAGGTGACTATGGACGACTTGTCTACGTATACGGCGCTGCCGACTCTCCAGAACCTTATCCCGAAGGAAGCGTTCGCGTTGCTTACGAAGACAAAGATAATCACCAACCCACTTAATAATATCACAAGAGATCCCCAATTTAGAAGACGATACCTAACACGCCATTTTGAAACATGAAATCAGGAAGGGTAAATCGGAGGGGCGGAAATGACTTCACGTGTAAGAAAGCCAACAGTCCTAGTCAAAAACTCCCCCAAAATTCCAGTCCCAATCCCCAATAAACGGAATCCCTAAATTTAGAAGCGATAGATGCGAAAATCAGGCGGCATTGTTCGGGATCTAAAATATTTACTTGCCAGTCGCCAAAACCTAATGCATGGATTGAATCGATCTAAAGAGAATCATGAGACAGACCTGGAAACAGGAAACAGACTCTCATCCGCGGCACCTTTTTTGATTGTTTCTCGGAGCCATCGCCATCGCGTGCGCATCTGATTCTACTACTTTAGCAGATCTTTTCAACGACGGATCGAATTTCTTAGAAAAATTGGCAAGAAAGCGGCCTTCCTTTCTTGAATTCACTTCCGATTGGAGGTTTCAATCAGCAAGTAACCGGATTAGGGCTGCCCCCCCCGCCGATGATTAGCACAAACAAGTTGGCTTTTGCTTGGCACATGAAAAGCCGATGATTGATTCGGCGTCCATGTCCTCGCAGCTTTAGCCTTCAGCGGCAAAATTATTTCCCTTCAGATTCTGCCACGTCATTGGATTTGCATCAGTTTTTTAAGGCTATGTTTGCTTCTCTCTCTCTCTCTCTCTCTCTCGTGATAATAAACTTTAAATTTTATATTTTTATTTTTTATTATAATTCATTTACTATTTTAATTTTTCGTCAAACCAAAAGCGTGTACGCAATAGAAACGAAAAAATAATATTTTTTTTAAAAAAGTAAGAAAATATGTAAATAAAAAATATATATAATTTTTAGTATCAAATATTATAATTATAATAAATATGATTTAATCTAAAAATAAACATAAATTTCATAATATATTTAAATAAATATAAATATAAGTTCTATCATTTAAGTTCTCTAACTTTTTTATAAATAAAAATTGAAAATATATTTTTTATTATTTTTTAATATTATAAAACATTCTCTAAAGTCTTTTAAAATTACATAAACGATTCATAAATATTTTTTGATGTTTCCGAAACAACACCCTGTGCATTTTCGCATATCATAGATGTCACTTTTAACATTTAGTTATTTTTTGATTCATATTATTACTATATATAGTATCAATTTTTGTAAATGGAATTTAATAAAAAAATTTAAAATTTAAAATTTTAACAAAATTCAAATTTAGTGAAGGTGATGATAAAAATTAAAATTAAAATAGAATAACAACTAATTTGTAATGAAATACAAAATTCAGGACTTATAATAATAATGTAATAATATGCTTAGTAACTTTATGATTTCTAAATAATAATTATTTTTATTTTTATAATATATTTATTTTATTTAAAATTAAAATTTAAACAATTAATATAAAACCTTATTAAAAAAATTTAATATTTTATTGACACGAAACACCTTTTAATTAATTAATTTATATAAAGAATAAGAATTAGAATTATTTGTAAGAAGGGGGGCATTAATTTAATAAATAAATAAATACTATTAAAAGTACATTTAAATTCAGCTTTACGTTAGCGGAGGAAGTTGCGCGGAAGAATGATGATTGTGTGATGCATTTTACTTTGCTCTTTTTACTTCATCGTCAAAAGGGAAGTTGACTTCTATCACGAGAATGCCACTCTGGCAACCTGCCTGGAAAGAGGGGGAATTTAAAATTCTCCCCCGGAAAGTGACGGTAGTTTTAAAATTTTAAAATATTTCACAAATTTATTCTAATTTTGATAATTGTATCTCGATTAATTTAATTATATATAATTTTATTTGATATCTGAAATTAATTAGAGCATCGTGTGTTATTATAACCGTAATAAGTCACATATCATTAATATATATATATAAGTGCCCCACATATACATATATGAGTAAAATTTATATGCATAATTTTTATTTTTAATTTTTTATAAATATATAAGCGAGTCCCACTTTTATATTTTTTTTTTATGACAAATGACTTGTCACTGTAGTAATGACACACAATTTTCAAATTAATTTTAGATATTGAATAAAATTATACCCAATTGAACCAATTGGGATAAAATTATCAAAATTGAAATATTTTAATAAATTTACAAATTTATGAAAAGGTTTGAGTTTTTTTTTTTTTGTTGCTATTTTCCATTTTTTTCATGTATGTTTATAAATCTACTTACTCTTTTCAAGACTTTTTTTAGATATCATTTGTTAAAATTAATAAGATAAAGTTGCATCAAGATTACTTATATGTAAGATTCAAAATAATTTATTCGAATAAAAGAGATAAATAAAAAGTCTAAGATAATGAATCACATGACTTTTTTATAAATAAATTTAACAAACGTAATAAAAAATACTTTTATCTATAATACTTTTCATATCCCATTTCTGTTACTTTATATCTCAGTTAATAAAGATTACATTAAAAGAGTTATCACAACATATTACATGCCTCACTCAATCATAAGTGTCACCTAAATCAATTCAGAAATGGGATATGAAAAATATGTGAAGATCAATCGAGTGAAAGTTGTTTTTACTCAAATAATATTATTTTTACTAACACTTATTTTGACTCAAGTAATATTCTTTTTACTTAAGTAACGTTTATTTTTACTCGAGTAATAAATATTTTCAATCAATTAATATCATTTTTATTATAGTAACAAATATTCTTAATTAAGTAATATTTGTTAACTAAAATCTACTCACAAATATTAATTTGAGTAATATTATTTTTACTCGAGTAATACTTATTCTCTATATTACTTTTTATCTGCTTGCATTTTGTTATTTTTGTTCGATTTGAATAACTATTCAATCGAGTCGGTTCGATTTAATGTTTAGAAAAGATTTGATTATTTAATTTAAATAATTCGACTGATTTGATAATTAAATTGACCGAATATTCATTCTTATCATTAATTGGCACGACTCTACTAATATGTTGAAATCTTGACACTATACCTTTATCATGCACAAGCTCACATCTCAAATAAGAATTTTAGCAAAAATCACGTTTGGCCCATTACTAAACGAATTATAAAAATTTTAAATTATCTAAAAATAACAAATCATTTGATAGTCTCTTATTTATTATTTTACTATTTTTGTTGTCTTTCTTTTGTTACTAAACATTAATTTAATTGTCAAAATTTTCTTCCATGAATAAAAGTCCCCTAAATTACAAAAATACCCATACGATTCTTTTAAATTTTAAAATGTATAGAGTGGAAGACACGAGGGAATGGGCCGCATGTTACAGTTCAAACTTTTGTAGTTTGTAGGATAGCGGGAGGGCTAAAAACACCGCACGTGAGGAGGCACGTGTAGTTTGTAAAATTCTTCCACATTTAGTACTTCGCTGATGTGGCCCACCTCACTTTATGATTAAAATAATTATAATTATATATATTCTATTATACTTGAGGAAGTAATTCATTGTTTGAGAAAGTAATTCTATAAGATAGCACATAGATAGAAGATACATAAAAATTTATCTCGAACGAATTTTTTAATATTTTAATTAGATTTAATTTTCATAACGCGGTGAACAAATAGGTAAATGTTATAAAAAAATAGGTGAAGTTACCTGAAAAGAACGTTGGACGATTCTCCGAATGACGAAGCAGGTGAAATGCTGTGCTTACTTAGGGGTAATTGGGACAGCAAAAATGCTTAAGTGGGGTGCACATGGGGATGAACAAAGTGGCTGCTTCCTACATGGGAAACTTCATGTTAATATTATCAAATTCATATTTTATTTGCTTTCATGCAATTATGCAAACTCATGGGCTTAAGCCCAATCATGGTTGGATCTTCCGTTGCTGTGTACGGGCCCAAATTTCCCAACCCAGAAAAGGCCCAACAGAGAAAGGGTAGAAAGGTAATACCAAAGTATCTTAAACATTGCAAAAATTCTATATGCAATCACTTTTTTTTTTTTTTTCTCTACACTCATATTGAAATACATTTAAGAAAAAAAAAAATCATTTTTATCCTTGTTTGTAGTCACTCATCATCGCCAACAGCCCAAGCTCTCATTGGCGACAATGGCAAATGTTACCACCATCAACTCCCACCTTCCACTAATCATCCCACCCACTTTCTTCTCTCTTTCTCACACCGACGTTTCTCCCGGTCGCCATCATCACCCTTGAACCACAAGTTTCAAGGGTTTTGAAAAGCACCCTTAAGTTTGGGAGCATTTGAACGCCCATGAACCCTAGGGTTCAAAAGCGTCTGAATGCACCCAAACCCTAGGATTTAGGTGCGATAATGACGGCCATCGATGATGATAGGTGATGCAGCCATCAGCAAGAGCTTTGCGATGATGGACGATCACTGGTGATGATGGGCGAAACGGTTGCAAGTGGAAGCTTTGTGATGATAGGTGGCCGTGTTTCTCACGGTCGTCGGCGAGTGCGATGATTAGGGATGCAAATGAGACAAGTCGTTTGGGCTCGATTCAGTAAAAATTCATTAAGATAAATGAGCTGAGTTTAAGCCTAAATTTAAATCTCGATTTGTTAACGAGCTGACCTTGAGCTAAGCAAAATTCGGCTCGATAGGCTCGCAAACTGCCTTAATTATAGGCTCTCGAGTTAGCTCGAATAGTGGCTCGCGAGCTGGCTCGAATACTAAGCTCACTTATAAGCTCGTGATATGGCTCGATTACAGGATTGTAAGTTGGTTCGATTAGAAGTTCACGAGCTGGCTCGTGAATAAGTTTATTTATAAATGCATTAATAAATTTATTTATAATTTTGAGTATACTTATTTATAAATACATTAATAAAATGATTAATAGAATGTGTTGATATCTTTAATAGAATGTGTTGATAAAAAAATTTGTTGTGACTTCAAATTAATTAATTAATGTATGAGTTTAATAGTTTGATTATTATTTTATCAATACATTCTATTAATGGTACTCAAAATTATTTTAGTTGAGTAACAACTGACAAATATTGTTATTGACTAATTGCTTTTAATCAAATAAAACGTAAATATTTAAGAGATTAATCGATTATATACTTATCTTACTCACATATATGATAGAATAATATTGATTAAATAACCAAATGACCAAATGATTGTTCGACTAAGTGGTACATTACATTAGTTTAGTAACTATAATATTAATTTAAGTATCAAAGTAATAAATATGATTTAAGATAATAACTCTATATTTGTAATTTTGTATCATTAAATTTTAAAAAATTACTACTTAGTAATTGTATATCTCACTCGAATGATACTTAATTTACAATACTAAAGTCTAACGTTATATTAAATTTAAAAAAATTAATCGTTACACCAGTATTATGAGAATTTCGTGATCAAGTAAAAATGCAATCAAACTTTAATTTTTTTAACATGTTATGAGAATTTCGTTGGAGGGCAAAAATTTATAATAAATTAAAATATATATTATAAACCCAATCAGAATCGCCAACATCTTCTCTTTATATATATAGTAGTCATTTATAATATTTTTATATGACATCAAACAACTATTGTTTCTGCAAAATTAAACAGATAAACATTAGCCTCACGATATTGTGATAGAATTTTGATTTTTGGGTACAAACATTTTATAAGATCACAAGGTGGTTGTTTTTCTTGGAAATTGTTGGGATTAAGGTAGAAAAGGATGTGACAAATTGAGGCAACATCATTCATCTCTAGTGGCATCGGATTCTTTGGCTATTAAAAGAGGCATTTATGAAACGTGGGGCCTTTTCTTGTCTTAGCAACATATAGCCTCCAAAAATAGAAAACCACTTGAAAGAAGCTTTTCCTTTTTATTTTCCAGGAAAGCTTCAAGCACTTTCCATTTTAAAATATATGTATTTAAATGCCATATGGGTCCTTATGTTTCAAAGGCCATGTTGATTGAGTCTAACTTAATTTTGGTGCTTTTAACCAAAATTAAGTACTTCTAATAATTCCATGCAAATTTAAAATTTAAAATGTGTATCTCATTTGTTAATTTTTTTTTAAATAAAATTAAATTTGTCATATACTAATCCGACCTAGATAAAATAAAACAAATTAAGTAGTACAATTGATCCAAGAATACACAACATCAAAGAGAGTAATCATATAATATTCAAGTAGTACAATATCATTATAAAATCTATAGAGTAATAATCTAATTCATCTATGTTGATAGTTTTGGATTTCGCCGATACAAAGTATTGATGATGGTTGTCGAATATAACGGATCCAAATTCATCGATATCACATGGGATTGGGAATGGCCACTGGCTGTTGCTAGTTTCGATTGGGTAATGTTGCGAACTAGCCTCTTGAAAATAAGGAAACGACACATTTTTTTCTTGAATGACTGAGTTTTCAAAATTCCAAATAGGATTTGGATCGTCCACGAAGAAATATCCATTGTCAGAATATGGGTTTGAAGTAGTTTATGGGTGAAACTAATTTTGAACATTGTGAGTGTTTTTATAAAAGTTTGTAAATAGTAATTATTCCAATAAAGTTAGATGAAATTGAAGATCGATGACCTGGTGTTGGAGGGCAAAAATGTAGAATATACAGCCGTAAATAGGATCTTGAAGCCTAGTTTTAGATTCATATAAAAGTGTAGCAATAACCCCATAACGATCACTAATCAGAAGCTGGGCCAGGAGTTCTGAGGCATTATTGGCACCAAAAACCTTATAGATAGTTGCAAAATCAATAGGTCATTCTTCATGGTAAAAGAAATGGGCAAAGACGCATGATTGTGTACATTTTATTCTTAATACTTTGTAAGCATCGCACGGAGAACCGGGTCCTGACATGATCTTCTAGTTTTTATTATTATTATTATTATTATTATTATTATTATTATTATTATTATTATTATTATTATTATTATTATTATTATTTAAGACTAGGTAGATCTGGTCGGATCTGGGTACTTGGTAGATCTGGGTAGATTTATCTAGATTTGGGTATTGGTCAGATCTGATTAGATCTAGGTAGATCTGGATAGGTTTGATTGAATGTTGATTGGGTAGATCTCGATAGATCTAGCTGGATAAACTTGGAGGCCGGATAGATCTGGTTGGGATAACGAATAACTGGACTGTGATCTGGGCACCGACAACAACGCATATTTGGGAGGCAACCGACGCGGGTCTGGGCGGTAGAGTAAAGAGAGGAGAAAGAGGCAGCAAGCGACGAAGCAGCAAGAGGCGAGAGCGAGGGCAAAGACAACAAGCGAAACAATGAGAGGAAAGAACTTTTCTAGCACATAGGGGGAAAACAAATAGATGAACAGGCAGACAACTTTGAACAAGGTCGGGTTTCAAAGCAAATAGACGTCAGATCGGCGAAGGGTTAGATAC
This sequence comes from Diospyros lotus, assembly GCF_014633365.1. NCBI lineage: Eukaryota > Viridiplantae > Streptophyta > Magnoliopsida > Ericales > Ebenaceae > Diospyros > Diospyros lotus. Next base: position 1,410,845 of record NC_068343.1, on the reverse strand, counting down.
AAGATAAATGAAGGAACAACGAATAACAAAAAAAAGAAAAAGAAAAAGAAAAGAGAGAGATATGATAACACACACACACACACACACCGAAATGGAAAGAAAAAAAAAAATACCTGAATCCGAAGAGAGAGATCGAAGATAGAATGAAACGAGAATAATAGAGGTAATGATGGCGGCAACAATTGGCGAAGACAACGCTGGCAATAAGAGAGGGAATGGAAAAGTGAGAGAGAGAGGGGTATTCGGGTGAGAGGAGAGTGAGAGGGTTTTGAAGGAGGGAGGCTGACAGTAAGCAAAGAAGGGTCGACCTTATCTAGGTCGGTCTTTTTAATTTTTTTTTTTATTTGATATGAGTTGGATTAGTATATGACAAATTTAATTTTATTTACAAATTTATTTAACAAGTGAGATACATATTTTAAATTTGCATTGAATTATTAGAAGTACTTACATTTTAATTTTGTATTTAATTTATTTTCATTCCAATACAAGATTCACGAGGCATGGAATGGTTAAAATGGAAACTACTTGAAACATAAAGACCCAAATTATTATAAGTACTTAATCTTGGTTAAAATGGAAAGTGTTTGAAACATAAAAGACTCAAATTATTAGAAGTACTTAATCTGGGAGCGAATACCCAACATCAAATTTGTTTCTTCTTGAATTGTGGAATATAAAAATAACTTTAGATGCAACAAGTGTTAATGATGATGTCTTCATGAGTGTCATGGTTATAAAAATTAATTTTTTTTTTTGATAAGTATTGGGGTGACTGTAATGTGCTTATATCAATTCCAGCTATTTTAGATCCTAGAAATAAGATGAAGTTGATTGATTGGTGCTTCCCTCAAATTTACTGCAATGAGATTGTTGCTAGTCATTTGAAAAAAGTTCGAGATACTTTATATAAGTTATATGATAGTATATTGAGTTACACAGATTAAGCAACATTGAACAAGAAGTTGAAATTGGAATTCATATGGTTGATTTAGGTAACTGTTCGAGTGGCTTTAATGTAAGTGGAAGGACAAAATTTTATAAGAAATGTTGACACCATTCAATTGGTAAAATCAGAGTTAGATGTGTTATTTGGAGTAAGGTGCTTACATATGTGATGAAGTTGAGGCATCAAATTGGATTGGTGGAGGGTGAATAATTTGAAGTTTCGTATTTTGTCCAAGATGGCTTGTGATGTCTTGTCAATTCCTATTACCATAATTGCTTCAGAAGCTATTTTTAGTGTTAGTGGTCAAGTTATAGATCAATATCATTCGAATTTAGGAACAAACACAGTTTAAATGTTGCTATGTAATGAGAATTGGTTTAGAGCTTTTTATGGCATCAAAAGAAAAAGAAAAGTAAGTTTAATTTCTTTTATTTTATTCTCTTTGTTACTTGTTAGTTTATATTTGAAAAAAATATATTGATTTTAATATATTTATAAATATGATAACATCACAGAGATCATTTTTCCATGTAAAATAAAAAAAGGTATGCGATTCTTGGAGATTTTTGACAAATTGGTATTTTGTAAGTTCATATATGTGATTACTGATTAATATTATAATTTTAAATTATAATTTAATATTTGGAGCTAATTATTTTGAAGTTAAATTGAAAACATCTTTAATGTGCTGTAATTTGGATTATATTTGTATTTCAAAAATAATTAGACAAGTATTTTGATTATCTTATTGTATGGTGAATGATATTATTATGTTTATAATTGTAAAATTATTATTACTTGATTATCACCCTATATATAATTTTATAATTGTTGATTATGAGGTTAGACTGATTTATGTATATTTACTGATTATGATTGATATTTTTATTACACATTAATTTATTATTTCTTAAATAAAAAAATTTGATAAATTTCAACCGAGCCCAAACCCCAGCCGAGCTCGGTTCGTTAACCCAATTAACGAGTTTGAGTCGAGCTTGAGCTCAAGAAATGTTATCGAGCTCGAGCTCAAGCCCACATTTCAAACTCGACTCGAGCTAGTGCTAAATGTTATCGAGCCGAGCCGAGCTTAGGGAAGCTCGGTTCATTTGCAACCCTAACGATGATAAGCGATATAAGTGGGATGGCTATGTACAAGAGTATTTGTGAAAAAAATAATCTTAGTTATTTCGATTTAGTTCGATCTCCATATTGAAAAAATCAAAATAATCAAACCAATCAAAATATTAAAAACAATATTATTTTTACACTTTGTTATTTCAATTTTTATGTTTTTTTGGTTTTTTCATTTTTTTTTGTCCGTTCAATTTTTTCAATTTGTTCAGTTAGAAAATTTATTCAATTGAATCAATTCAATTTTTATACAGATTACATTCATTCGATTTGAATAATTCAGTATGGTTTGCGAAGGCTCACCCAAAGGATAGATACTGTAGCAATGGCCACAAAGCCTGTGGAACACTATTGGGCCTTATAATTTGGAGGGCCGGGCCAGGGCCCAATCTCTCCATGGGTAAAAAGGAAAAGGCCCAAATGGGAGTAGAGCGCCGCCATGATCAGGAGGAGCGTGCAGTTCACAAGCGTCTCCATTGGGGCAAGAAGATAAAACGCTTCCCATATCTCTGCAGCCTTTACGCTGATATCATTGCCAAAACCGCCATTTCCGTTTCCCCATCGAGCAATTCTGCTTTTGCACGCGCCACTACAACTCGAAGCCCCATTGGTTGCTTATTGCCAAGATTCTTCCTCCATAGCCAGCTTCCCTTCTTATTCTTACTGGCATCAAAGGACACGCCCGTACCAGATCCTTGCCCTTGCCCCTAAAACGCCATTTGACAGACAGGGCAAGCCACAAAGAAATTACCCTCCCCGAGTTTGCTCTGCTCTGCTCTCTCTTTCCCCTCCACCGGGAACTGTGCTTGACGCCGTTCTTACTCTGGCAGCTCAGCTGTCGGTCTCTCTCTCTCTCTACATATATATTATATTGGTGCCGGTGATTGCCTGGGAAATACTTCACGAAAAGCGAATATATTCGGGCTCGCTGGCATCGGTGTTTGGATTCTTGGCTTGCGGGTGAGCCAATGGATCTGCGGCTAGGGCTTTAACTCGGAGATAAGTGTGCGCTTAGCACGCCTAGTTTGGAATCCACTGCCAAAAATGAAGCAGAAAGGAGAGCTTGTTACGAGCGCCAAGATTCGGAAGTATGCCTTGATCGGATTACTCGTCTTCCTCGGGCTGATTTGTCTGTACTACGGCTCATCGGTGGCTCCAGGTCTGCCGGCGTCCGAGGGCGCTGCTTCAGCCTTGGACGACGGCGCCGATCCTGTAATCCGCGGCTTTGTTCCCAAGCGCGACTACTTCGATGAAATGTTTGAGGACCAAGAGCACAATCCTGAAGTACCCAAGTCCATACCCGTATGTAACCAAAAGTCAAATTCTGCATGTTTTTCACAATGATTATATTGTTGTTATCATTACTATCTGTGTTTGGAGTTTGATGGCGGTTTTGCATGCTTACAGATTTGTGATATGAGGTACTCGGAACTGATACCATGTTTGGATAGAAATTTGATATATCAGATGAAACTGAAGCCTAATTTGTCGTTAATGGAGCATTATGAACGGCATTGTCCACCACCGCGACGGCGTTACAACTGTCTTATTCCCCCTCCAAATGGCTACAAGGTGAGCAATTACTATTGCTCTTTTTATTTGTTTGTTTGCTGGGAACTTGGGAAACGAATCGAATTCACATTTATGGGTTTTGTATATAGCTCAGAATGAAAATTCCATTTGAATTCTGTGTTCGCTTGGTTTGCTTAGTTTTTTCGTAATACTGCCGCTGTTCCTGGGGAAAATGTTTTAGTTTGAACCAAATGAGGTTATTGTTAGAATTCCAGATCCCAATTAGATGGCCAGCGAGTAGGGATGAAGTGTGGAAAGCAAATATACCGCATACACATCTTGCACTGGAGAAGTCAGATCAGAATTGGATGTTTGTGGATGGAGACAAGATAAAGTTTCCTGGCGGGGGGACTCATTTCCATTATGGAGCTGATAAGTACATCAGTGCTATCGCTGCAGTATGTGATTTTAACTCTACCCCTACAATTAATGATTGGCTGACATCATCTGCTTCCTAGGATACTCATCAGTTATCATTTTACTATTGGACTTGCACAGATGCTCAAGTTTCCGGGTGATAAACTCCACAACGATGGCAATATACGCAATGTTCTTGATGTGGGATGTGGGGTTGCAAGTTTTGGGGCATACCTTCTGCCACTAAACATTATAGCTATGTCACTTGCGCCTAATGATGTTCACGAGAACCAAATACAGTTTGCCCTGGAGAGGGGCATTCCATCTACTCTAGGTGTCTTGGGGACAAAAAGATTGCCTTTTCCAAGCAGATCATTTGAACTTGCTCATTGCTCCCGATGTAGAATTGATTGGCTTCAAAGAGGTGGAATTCTCTTTTTGGAACTTGACAGATTACTACGACCTGGAGGATATTTTGTCTACTCTTCTCCTGAAGCCTATGCACATGATTTGGAGAATCGAAGAATTTGGAATGCAATGTATGATCTTTTGAGAAGAATGTGTTGGAGAGTAGTTTCAAGGAGAGACCAAACCGTTATATGGGCTAAGCCACTAAGTAATAGCTGTTACTTGAAGAGAAATCCTGGGACCCATCCTCCGTTGTGCAGTTCTGAGGATGATCCAGATACAAGTTGGAATGTGTTGATGAAGCCCTGCATCACCCCATACTCTGCAAGTAAGTAAGACATGGAACTCCAAATAACTGATGTGAGCAAGTGAAGTGCAATATAAGATGACGATACTTCATCATTTTTATGAATGGTATAACTGTAATATTTGTGTTGCCTCTCCATGGCTAAGAAAATATCTGTCCAACTTACAACTAGCAAATGTAAACAAACTGCCGGTTTACATATTCCAAAACAAATGCAGGCAACTACTTCCATCTATTTTCTTTTCCTTTCTCCTCTAACATGATGTCACTTTTTTTTTTATATCTGTGGTGTAAACAATATTTTGAAGTGTTCAAAAGAATGTAAGATAGGTGTGATGTCATTTTAGTTAGACAAAGTAAATGATGTTGTACGCTATCTAAAAGTAGCTTGATTCTGGTATGTCTCATTTGAGATGTTATGATTGAATTATGGATTATAAAAGGATTGGGCTTGTTTTTCTAATTGACACCTGGCTTGAAATTAAAAAATTGTTGCGTTGAAGTTTTGAGTGTTAGAGAAGAGCTCTTTTGTCTGAGGTAGGGCGAACGAAGATAGGTCATACTAACAACATATTGTGTGACCGTTGTCTATAATACCAACCAATGGTCTGCAACTACAGAAATTGCAACAATTCTCCATAATACTGTGAAAGAAATAAAAACTATTAGTCAGTATAACCTTAAGGATGATTTCCAAGAGCGGCCCTGAGGGGTTTGATATTAAAACTGATCCAGTTTCCCAATTTCCTTTTTAAAGCTTGCTCTTCATTGGATTTTTGGTGGTTACTTGTACTTTTCAACTGAAACTTGATCTGAATTTCTATTCAGAACCTATGACGCTGTAGGTAGTAAAACATATATAAAGTTATTTCATACTCAACGTAAATATCTAGACATGAATTGGCCTTGAATTGGTTGCTCTGTGCGTCTCCATTTAACTTTTTGTCACTTTGAATTTGGTGATGAAACCAAGTAGAGTTCCTGACTTGAAGTTTAATCAAGAGTTACAAAATTACAGAAAAATTTGACTAGAAGCAAGAGGTTTATCTTTTCTAGAAGGGCGTCTGTGGTGCCGAGGTTCCATACTTTGTAAGGGTCAGGGAGGGTTGTTTCCCCTTCTGCTTTTTTGCAAAGGCTATTTTTATGAATCAAACCCATGACTTTCCAGTCACAAAGACACAACCTTACTTTTGCTACCAAGGCTCATCCTTGAAGTTTACCTTTTCTAATTGAAAATTCACACCAAACATGGTTTGGCTGTAATTAGATCCGAGGTTTTACAGTGAACCCCATCATGGTTTGTTTTTTTAGGGCAAAGAATGCTTTTCACCATGTCGCCACGCCATCACTCTCTTCATTGTGATGTCGTCGTCATTGTCATCTTCATCATCCTCCTTTTATTATTTCTCTTTCTGTAGACTTTTTTTTTTCCTCCTGTTTCCTTTACCATTTACTTATTTTTAATTGTTTTTGCTTCTAATTTCTCGTCACAGAGATGCATAAAGAAAAAGGAAGTGGTCTAGAACCTTGGCCAAAAAGGCTAACAGCAGCTCCTCCGCGTCTTGAAGAAATTAATGTTAGTCCTGATGAATTTCTAGAAGATTCTGTAAGTTCCTGGAATGACTAAGAGACCTAGCATTGTTGCAATCTTCCTGTACCATATGCGTGTCTATTTTGTTTGGATATCATCTTTTTTCATAAACTCATCTTTAATGTAATGCAGAGCATATGGCACTATCGAGTGACTGAGTACTGGAAGCAGATGAAATCTGTTATACGGAAAGATTCCTTCAGAAATGTAATGGATATGAATTCGAATCTTGGTGGCTTTGCTGCTGCCCTTAAAGATAAAGATGTTTGGATAATGAATGTTGCTTCTGTCAATGCATCTTCCAGATTGAAGATTATATATGATCGAGGCTTAATTGGAACAGTTCATGACTGGTATGTATAGCATGAGTGACACATTCCATTATCTAATCTTCTTTTACATGTCGTAATTTATTGTTATCGTATGAAATTACAGTTGTCATCCAAACCTTGCTGCTCTGTTCTTCTGAGATCCATAACTTGTTAACCCGCACAGTGAAAAGTGTCGTACATAGTTTGCCAGCTATAGTATGCTTACCGAAAGGGTCGTTTGAGGAAAAAAAAATAAAAATAAAGGAGGCCAGCCATTGTGAGGATGACAGTGATATAATGAACCCCTCCTATATGAAGTTAAGACAAAAAGAAAGCAGACTGGGTCTTAGTGAATAAATGGATTGTTGGCATATATACATATGGTTGCTTTGCCAGTTTCATCCACAAAAATCAACTGATATGGGCCATATGGCTTAATCTTATGAATTATGATGATTAATGTTCCAAGTAGCATTTATAAGAGCCAAATTGTACTTGTTATGCTTGCTACATATGCAATGCCCCTGCCCAATTGTTTTCCCGTTTTATTCATTTTAATTGGCTACTAGTAATAATTGAATACACTTTATTTGGATATCAGCCTTTCCATATGTTTGTGCCCCATGATATTCCAGGGCCAGCAGCATCAAATGGAGCATTTTCTGGCTTTGTTACTCTCAAGTTAGTTGCCATTTTAAGCCATAAGTTGATGCATTTACAGGTGTGAATCCTTCTCTACGTACCCACGCACGTACGATCTCCTACATGCTTGGACAGTGTTTTCAGAGGTTGAGAGTCGAGTCTGTAGTGTGGAGGATTTGCTGATTGAGATGGATCGCATGCTACGGCCTGAGGGTTTTGTCATCATAAGAGACAAACCTTCGGTCATAAACCATATTCAAAAATTCTTGACTGCCTTGAGATGGGATGGATGGGTATCAGAAGTAGAACCCAGGATTGATTCCCTCTCCTTAAACGAGGAAAGAGTTCTGATAGCTAGAAAGAAGCTGTGGGAGGATGATGCAACAACTTTGTGAAATATGTTATCTTGTTCAGGTACATAGCTTGATATAACTTTGGGAACATGTGATGGCATTTCTTTTGAACATTTTTAGTCATTTTATTTTGGGAGTACAATTATGATGTGAATTGAGAGAGAACTTGTGGTTGTGGCCACCATATCTTAATAATATGTGCCTTGTTGCCTTTGCAGAGAACATTCCCCCTTTCTGATATTTGAGATGATACGTCAGATAGACGTACAACTAGATATGGAATATGCATGCAGCAACACCTAGATTCATCTGTGAACAGTTAACAAGCATGTGTTAGTGAAGCCAAATGCAGGTCATGTATACGTCCAGTGTTAGAGGAATTTGTGTATCTACTTGGATATGCTTTCTAGAAATTAAATTTTGAATCTTTGATTCCTAGGCATTTACATGATCCTTCTTGCTCTTGGTTTGTTTTCAACTCCTCTGCTTCTTGGATGCCATTTGGGATAATGAATTACCAACGATAATTACCAATGTGAGATTCTATTGCTTGCCATATGGGTAATTAGCAAAAACTATTATTACCAATGATATAATAATATGAGCAAAATGTATTATTATCATTGGTAATATCACATTGGTAATTATCATTAATTATCATTGGTAATATCACATTGGTAATTATCATTAATTATCATTGGTAATTAGCAAAAAGTATTATTATGTGTTATATATCACTAGCAATCAAAGTGATATTCTATTGCTATCCCATATTTAGCACAATTTAACTCAATTCATTTATTTATATTTTCCAAGCAATGTATTTTGTTGATATTTCTGAACTGTCAACTTATTTTCTTTCCTTTTTTTTTTTTTTTGAATTATTGAGTCTATATATCCTTTCTTTTTATTAAATATTTTACACTAATTTTTGCCCGCCAATTTATGATATGGGTTTTTGCTCATTCCACCATCATCAAATTTTCGTACAATTTTAAGCATTGTCTATGTATGTTCTTGATCAAATTATGAGTATAAAAGGTTGCGATTAGGGATGAAAATGGTCCCTGATAGGTCTTAATTAATCTTGTTTAAAGTAAAAACAAGTATGGAAATGAGATGTGAATGGGGTTAATTTGGCCAAACTCATATCTTTGCTTCTCTACTTTTACATTTTTTTTCACGTGACTGTCTAAATATTTTGTTATTTTAATTATATTCATAAATTTATATTTTCAAATCAATATATTTTTTTGTATTTTTACATTTTTTTTATCTAACAAGTTATTTTTTTCGTTATTTTAATTATATTCATATATTTTCATTTTTAAGTTAATTTAATTCTTGTACGGTGATATTTTTTTTTGTAGTAATCCGAACTAAGAAACGGAAAAATACAGTGATATAATTGAAACAAGAAAAAATTAATCATATGAAAAAAAAATATAAAAATATATAAACAAAAATATGAATTTAACCCGTTAATTGAAACCATTTACATTCACATTCATGTGATGGCCACAAATTCAAATACTCAATGAGAATAGAAACCAAAAATAGCAAAGAATTGATAGGGCAAAACAATGAATGCATTTATAAGCCATTTCTTTTCCATTGATGGAGCTCAAAATCTCTGTAAATATAGATATAAGCATGTAAATAGGGTATCCATTGGCTGCCAATTCCTATTGATAACAGAAGAACGAAAAAAATTAAAGAAAGGGATATCCATTCAACAGAACATCATCAACCAATTTCCTGGAGAAAGTCAATTCAAATGAAGTTCTCCAATCTCTTGGCGCTTGGCATTTCATTGTCTTTGGCTTTGAGCGCTTGTGTTGGAGCTACTGAGAATGGGACCAACTCCGATCAGCCATGCAACTTTCCGGCGATCTACAACTTTGGCGGCTCCAATTCCGACACTGGCGGCATGTCGGCATCATTTTACCCTCTCCCACCGCCAAACGGCCGGACCTTCTTTCAAAGGCCTGTCGGAAGAGCTTCCGATGGCCGTCTCGTCATCGACTTCATTGGTAAATTCAAACAAACAAACAAACACGTTCCTCGCATGCATGCAATGCCCTTCAAAATGATCTGTTCTTTCAACCATTTTCCGGCATCAATTCGTCAAACGGAAACCATTCGAATTCTGGGATCTGACATTGTTATATATATATATATATATCTATCTATGCAGCTGAGCACTTGAAACTGCCACATCTGAGTGCTTATCTGAATTCCTTGGAGGCCAATTTCGCCAAAGGTGCCAACTTTGCAGCATTGGAAGCAACCATTCTTGGCACCTGGGAAGGGACCTATTTGCAGACTGGCTTAAGCACATTCAAGCTCCCTCATCAGGTTAACGTCCATTTCGATCAGTTCAAGAACCGAACCATTGACCTCTACAACCAAGGTGTGGTCGATCGACCCATCAACCATGAGTAATTTCAATGGTTTATGTTATCTGTTAATGAAGGGAAGGTAAGTTAGTTACTTTTGTATGTGGTTTATAGGGAAGCACAGAGACTCACTCCCAAAGCCTGAAGACTTCTCAAGGGCTCTTTACACACTCGACATTGGACACACTGATTTCACTTACGGTTTTCGGGTGATAGCGGAAGACCAACTTCGAGCTCGAATGCCTGAGATTGTGAATTCATTGACTGCTCATGTCGAAGTAAACTCGCAATCCCTGTAACCCAACTAGGATCTCGATCCAGAACATGGCTGCTACTTCCCTTTTTCTCTAATCATTTGACATCTCTCTCTCTCTCTCTCTCTCTCTCTCTATATATATATATATATAACAGGTTCTGTACGATAAAGGAGCTAGAAGTTTCTGGATACAGAATGCACGCCCGGTTGGCTGCCTGCCTAATACTACAATATCCATTTCCGATCCAAAGCCAGGATCCTTAGATCAAAATGGCTGCCTCAAATCCCAGAACGAGATTGTTACAGAATTCAATAAGCAGCTCAAGGACAAAGTGATCGAACTGAGAACAAAACTACCAGAAGCTTCCATAACTTTGGTGGATGTTTACACTGCAGAGTATGATTTGATCAGCAGTGCCAACAGCCATGGTGATTGACTTAGATACTGTCAAAATTGTTTTCCATTTAATCTTGCATTGGTTCTCTGATGCTGAATTGCTGGCGGTTTCCTTGACCTGCAGGGTTCACTGATCCACTGAAGATCTGCTGTGGGATTCATGAGAACGCAGAGTACGTCAAGTGTGGGAACAGAGGAATCGTAAATGGGAAGCAAGTGTTTGCGGATTCATGCAAAAACCCAGAGCAGTATATCAGCTGGGATGGAATTCACCGCACAGAGGCTGCAAACCAATGGATTGCTAATCGCATAGTCGACGGTTCATTGTCGGATCCGCCAGTTCCCATAGCTTTTGCATGTCAAAAAATGAAGATGTAAAAAACACCCTGTTGCTCGGTTAATCCTATTTACATTACATTACATGCTTATTTTGATAAATTTTATACTTATATCTCGTTTTTATACTTATTTTTAATTTAAATATGATTAATTAATGTTGTAAGAATAGACAAGACATTAAATGATCAAAAAAGCTTGAGGCCTTGCGTGATAGACGCCACTGAATTTTAAGAATAATTTTCACTGCTCGAATGGTGCAAAAGGTGATTGTGGCTGTACTCCCAAGATGCAACAAGTTATTTCAAAAGCACGTGTGTACTCACAATTTTGAAAAAAAAAAAAGAGAGCAACAAGTAATGAATAGAAGAACCTAATACATAATAGTAGTTAGTAAGAATGAATAGATAGATACATTTAAATGTTTTGTATCTCAAAAGTATAGGAAAATGTTGTATTTATGGGCAAATGATGATAGAATGAATCAGCAGGAGGATGATAGAGGAGAGAACACTAATTCAAATAGAAGGATTAAAAGTAGGATAAAAGAAAATTTAAAACTAATTCTTTCATGTAAGATAATGTGCGTACTAGTTCGGGCACAGGAGAAGAGAAATTCTCTATTTTGCTTTGAATTGATCTAATTTCACTTACATAAATTAAGTCCGTTCACAGATTTTATAAGTTTATAAAGACATAATAATAAATATAAAAATAAGCAAAAAGGTTTGTACCATATATTCTTATTAAAATTGGATTGAGGCTGATTTATGGGATGAATCGTTTAGTACTAATTAAATATTTAAATTTATAATTATTAATAAATAAATTAAAAAAAAAAAAACTAAACAACACTTCCAAATTTTGTTAGAATTCAAAATAAGCTACCGATACTAGATAAGTCTCTAAGGGGCTAATAATCTCTCTCTGAGGCTGGGCCTGAAGTGACTGGGCTCAACCCTGACAAGTTCTGGCGGCCCACAAAATTTGGGCCCCCAAAGTCCAAGCCCAGTAGACAGTAGTGTGAGCCTGCAAATCTTTAGGACTCTGTTTGGATGACCGACAGAGAAACAATGTGATACCAAGACCTCGTCTCTCTCTCTCTGACCTCTGTTTTCTGCGCCCCTTATCCTCTCTCTCTCTCTCTCTCTCTCTCTCAATGGCTTCTTCGACAGGAGCTCTCATCAAGGTTCTGTCAATGGCCGAATGCTGTATAACCTCTGTACCAACGCTCTTCACTAACAAAACCTCACACCCTCTGCCTTCAAAACCTATCAAACTCCACCTTTCCTGTTCTCCATCTTCTTCGTGGGTTTCTCTCAAACAAAACATTGCACCTTCATCTCGCCTGGTCCCCCTTGTTGCCCAGACCTCGGATTGGGCTCAAGAAGAAGAAGATGGACCGAACCCAGTTGATGGGTTTAAAGAAGATGAGGAAGAGCAGAAGAAACCAGTTGACGGGTTTAACTGGGGCGAAGAGATGGCGGAGAATACACAGGCCATTGCCGCTACCTCTTGGGAAGGTGAGAGTGAAGGAGGAGAAGCAGAGTCCTTTCCCGAGCCCCCTGAGGAGGCCAAGCTTTTTATTGGGAACTTGCCTTATGACATTGACAGTGAGAAACTGGCTCAGCTTTTTGATCAAGCTGGTGTTGTTGAGATTGCCGAGGTATTGATGAACTCATATAAATGGTGTTGTTGAGAATGTGATTTTATGTTGATCAGGTGGTCTGATTGTAGGTAATTTACAATAGGGAAACGGATCAAAGTCGAGGTTTTGGATTTGTGACAATGAGTAGCGTTGAGGAAGCTGAGAAGGCCGTTGATACCTTCCACCGCTATGTAAGTTTATCCTATTCTTGTTCACCTTTTGGGTTTCTTTCTCTGTGAACTTCATTCAAATTGCAGTAATCTTGCTACAATTTTGTACTTGTATTTTATCTGTTTTTGTTATCACCATTGGTATATGCTATTTCAAGGTTGTTAATACATCCAAATTTTATTTCTTCCAAGAATTATAGCTGGTATTTTGTTTCCAATAGCATCTGGGACGAAATGTATTCTCTTTTTAATTCTATGGTAATAATTCACTTTCAATGATAAGCACCAACTTCTCAGGGAAAGTCTTGATTCCCAATTGACGCCACATGCTCCATAGTAAGAACAGAATATGTGGTGCAAAATACAAGGGTGGTAACACTATTTAGCCGTTCTCCTAACTTCACAGAAATGAGAAATGTTAATAACTAAATTTTAGCCATGATAAGTTTGTAGCTGGGATAGACAGGCACAGGCATAGAATTAACTGGGTTCATGATAAGTTTGTTTCTTTCAGCATGCTTTATTAGCTTCTCGAACCTCCAATCGCCATTCCATTTCCAGTCTTTTCACATTTGCCATATTTCCCTAATTTGCACATTGTTTGCTGACATCATTTTGTTTTGCTTTTGCTTTTGCTTTTGGTGATTCATTTATTTAGACCTCTTGACAGCCCAGTTTGTTGATGTTGGCATATGCTGTGTGACCATGTTTGTTGAGCAAATTAAGGGTGTGTCTTTCAATGAGCCTCAGTATCCATATGGCCTCTTGGCCTGCAAATTTTTACCCAGAAGAAGGATCTAGCGTCAAATGTTCCCTTTCGTAGCATATATTTCCAAGTGTCCAACTATGCTTCAGTAATCTCTTCTTAGACATAAAGCAGTAGTTTCACTATGTTGATAGCAGCATATTATACATATTCCATTTAGTTGCTGAGTGCAACGTTTAGGGAGCATGTCCCAGAAAGAGCCACTAGGCTAGTTGCTTGGTCCATGGGTATAAACTATGATTACATGTGTGTTGGTGTAAAAGTATGAACAGATTATCGAAATAAATATTCTTGTAAAACTGCAAGATGAAACTTAGCCTACATCTTGTGGGAGGGCCTTGAAGTGCAAATAGGAAGCATCATTAATGAAGCTCAATAGTGAGCATATTGAATTTGCTTCGCTTTCGTGAGACCTTTTCTTGCACCTGGGTATGCCCTGGTGTGGGGTGTGGTTCAGGGCCTACCACCTATTAACAACCTGCTATTTTGGTGCTCTGAGTCGAGGCCCCTTCACCCTTCAAGAAAGTACTACTGTGGATGTTATGGAGAGGGGCATCATCAGTGCACTTTATGAAATCTCTTGATTCTTTCTGGATGTTCTGATGATATAAATGAGAATGGGGTTTGTATATTTTGTTGAAAGGCTCTGCTTGCACGCGAGTTTATGCTCATCGTGGTTTGCAATGTTGAGGTACTTAAGAGTACTCATCGATTCTTGCAATGTTTTTTGCTTCTAATTCCTTGATGGTTCATTCTTGTTGAGATTAATACTTCTGATACATTCTTTACAGGAACTAAACGGGAGACTTTTGACTGTAAATAAGGCTTCCCCAAGAGGGTCACGCCTAGAAAGAGCCCCTAGAACTTTTGAGCCTTCTTTCAAAATTTACGTTGGTAACCTGCCATGGCAAGTGGATAATGCTCGGCTAGAGCAGGTCTTCAGTGAACATGGTAAGGTGGTGGATGCAAGGGTGATTTATGATCGGGAGACAGGGCGTTCTCGTGGATTTGGCTTTGTAACAATGTCTAGCGAGGCAGAGCTGAATGATGCTATTGCTGCTCTTGATGGACAGGTTACTCTTGTGCTTTCCCCCGCCCCCCCTTTTGTTTATGTTCCTGAATTCTCTCCTGTCCTTTAGGCTTAAGAAGATGATGTTTGGACTCCCATCAATCCTCATGATCCCCACTGGACCTCTAAGGTGTTTTTCGATACTACAACACAGGGTGGCTCCTATATGGGGTTCACCCCGTCTGGGGTTTTTGGTGGATTTGATTACTTATCCACACAAACCAAGAACCCCCCCCCCCCCCCCCCCCCCCCCAAAAAAAAAAAAAAAAAAAAAAACCAACTGCCTTGGATTCGGTAGATCTTGGTTTCTTCAAGCACCTTTTGAGTATTTAGAAAGTTCAGAAGTCAATTAGGATGCTAATTCAAAAGCTAACTAACAGCAACAAACACAAGTAAAATCAGCAAACAGTGAAATTATGTTGTTTGTTGTAATTGTTGGGGAATCGTACTTATTTGCTGTGTCCTTGTTGCTTCCTGAATTAAAGCCTAAATGATGATGGTGCAGAATTTGGATGGAAGGGCAATCAGGGTAAACATGGCTGAGGATCGACCCAGGCGCCCATTTTGATTTCAGATGATGCCTCCTTTGTTGGTGAATTGCATTCTTCCTTCCTTCAAGGCTGGTAGATTCATTATGATAAGAGAAACCTCGCTGTTTCCATCTTGCAGTCTTTGCTGTCCCTTTCATTCTTTGTTTCTTTCTAATGATTTTTCCTAGTGACGGGGACGGCTTGTTAGAAGCACCTTTGTTTGTTTCTTTCCCTTTAATCCCTTCCTTTAAATTAGTACAATGCCAATGCGATCAACACTTCTTTCCAACTTGAGATCCAATGTACCGCACATATTGAAAGCATTGAACTTCTGGTCATTTGGTGGCCGGCCATTCAAGGACACAATGGGTTCTAAAATAGCCCATTTTTTATTTTATTGTTTTGATGACTTAATGCGTAATTCTTCCCTTGTTTCCTATGGTGTATGAACTGAAAATGAAAGTACATACAGCACCTCGATGCATACGTTTTAATGCCCATTGCCCGAATTGATGAAAGCAATTCTACACGACACCCCTTTAGCACCAGTACCTAGTGCCTGCATGTATTGTAAAACCATTGTTCGAACAGCCTATACGCATCGCCTATTTTGGCATATAATATGGAACTCATTAGTTATTTTCGATAAATTCCCACTACCCGAAGAGCCGCATATTCCAACTTTTAAGTATGAAAATATGTCTATTCCACTATTTTGAGTTGGGATAGAAAATGGCGGCTAAATGAACAATTTCAAGAATATCAGAAACTTCCATGGCAATTGCAGAGAACCTAACCTCTTCAATTTACAATGTGCATAACAACAAAAACTAAGTTTTGGAAGACTAATACCTATGCCGCTTATAACCTTGTAGGACCCCCGTAATCCAACAAAAGAGAACTGGGAGACATCGAACCTTCATATTGCTCTTCTAGCTCGGCGCTAGAATGACACCTTCATTCTGATTGAGTTCGCATTCAAAGCACTTTCCAAAGTCTTCATGTTGGGCAAATAGGGCCCGTCACCAGTGATGTTTGATGTTCTTTGGGCTTTGTTAGCCATTTGGAGGTAATGCAGGGAGTACACCTGCTCAAGATTTGGTTCAGGTGCCCCTTCAATGGCTGCGTGGATCCCCTAAACTTCAGCAACCCTGAGAGCTTTTTCTAGCGTTTTCAACGGCTTTAACATAGTAATACAATCGCCAAAGTGTTAGATTATCCTACAATAGATCCATCAGAAGCCAACAATATTAATTTAGTTGACGACAGGAAACTTGTGCTCAATAACCATGTGTGGACAACGCGCTTTATACTAACCTCTCTTTCCAGATCAACATGAATCTCATCAGAGGGATACCTTCTTGATGGCTTACTGTGTTGGATGATTTCCACAACACGGTCGAGATTTCTTGATGGAAGCTTCTGGATCAGTCTCTGAAGCTGCTGCTTCTCAGCAAGAGTCATCGACCTGTAGAAAATAAGTCAACTTTCTGCCAAGATTCAACAAAAAGGCACCGTATTACAGAAGCATACCACCCAACCAACTACATCATCGCCAAATAACCACCAAAAACTCAACAAATACATTTACACAATTCCAACTACCTTCAGCTGTCATAATAATAATAATAATAATAATAATGAATCATATTACAGTAGAAATATAGTACACTGATAAACTATACCTCAAAATGAACAAAACAGGAGGATATTAGTGCTGCAAAACTGTTGCCCACCTAAAGTTTGTGGTTTTGACACCAGATGCCCTACTCTCATATACAAGGGAAGGCAATATGTACTGCATCTGTGAGGCTAAGACCATAAAGTGTTAATGGGCCACAAGACCTCTTTTCCTTTGAAATGTTTGCATGTTTGTGTTTGAAGTAATATTCTCATTATCAACTTAACCAGGAGGTGGCATATTTATGTCATTGATGTCTTTGTGCACGTGTAACAGTGGATCTATAAAGATCACCCCATGCATTGTTCAGTAGAGATGGAACTCTGATCATTGATCTTTGTTCAGTGGATCTAAATCAATACATGTTTGGTTCTCCATTATTGGTGAGCATAAGCAGCCATATGGGTTACTGCACAGATCCATCTCCTAGGCTATAAAGATGTGTCAAGGCACATAAACTAAGATGGGAGTGACAACCAAGACTGAGCACCAAATATGAAACTACCATAACAGCCTTGAACAAGAAAATATTAACATCAATGTTCATGCGAGTGTTTGGCTGCTTTAAAACTCCATCAGGAGTTCAGGACCTAGTTTCATGTCCACCAAAAAGCATTTAGGTGCCAACAGACAGACAGGAAGCTTTATTGGACAGTCAAAGTGCAATGACCAAAAGGTGGCTTTGACCGTGACTGATCAATTTTTTGAGTAATGGATCTAGAAGCTACAAACTACAAATAGGTAGAACAGGGCAACCTAGTTCTCCTCCCCCAACTCAATTTGCTTCTAAAAATTGAAAATAATGAATAAAAGAAAAAAAGGGTGCATGTTCCGTGTTAATGCGGATATATGTAGCAAACAAACTCGATCCATTCAGACTCAGAGAGCCCACTTGACGCTCACTAATTAAATTTGACTGCATCTTAAGCAATTAATAAGACCACTCCAAGGTCTTTAAAAGAGAAACGAAGAACAGAAATCCTCATGTGGACAAACATAAATGTGAAATCTCAGAACCAGCATATTCTTGGTCGTGCAGAAGTTCAAATTTTGAAAATCAACAAGTTCAGTAAAATATTTGCATTCATGTTCTTATTAAGATGCATTAAATCAAATGACTTTGCAGTTGAGATATTAAACTAAGAATGTCATGAGCACCTAAAACTTGTTTCCTAGGGTCTATTAGAGTGAAAACAAGAACCTGCAATTGGAAAGGACTGTATCGAGAAGTTCTTCAAGCTGTTGCTCCATGTGCTCAAGCTGTCAAAATTTATTCTAGTTACAATTTAGCAATAATTATACTAATTTAACTGCAAATTCACAGTATGAGATATCTAGATGGATGACTATTATGACTTCATAGTATTATCATAATTTGAAGCTAGATAAACAAGGATTATTGGAAGATTACCATTGCAGACACTTCACCAGAATGTTTCTTCATCAATGGCTCAACTTTCACAGCATCATTCTTCAGCACGAGCTGCAAATCATCACTAAGCTGGGCAAAATTTTTAAGAAAGAAAACCCAACCTTAGCAAGTAGTTCATAACCATGAATTCTTTTCATAAAGCACAAAAGTACATGCACAATAAGTTTAGTGCTCTATCACAGCAGGATCCAAAAGAGTGTGTGCAACTATTAAACAGGTTGAGGTGACTTCATATTGCATTCATGTACACAGAAGATGATGGATTGCACTTCATCTCCAACTCTGTCCTTGCTACAAATCACAAGATTCTAGAAACCAAAATGAAAAATTGAACTAATATGAGTTCATTTCTTACTTTAGATTCACTGTCATCCACTCTGTTTGAAACCAGACATGCCTCCTTGTTTTGGTCCTTAATTGAGGGAGGCTCCTCTCCTGGTTTCTTTTTCTCTCCACAAGCATTGGATGGGGACTGAAAATAGCATTAGTAAAAAAAATCAAATAAACAGAGACACCAGCAACCAAAAAAGTGAGGAACAGATTAAAGATGAACATTAGTTCATTTTTCTTACTTTGCATTGATTGTCATCCACTCTGTTTGAAACAACACATGCCTCCTCATTTTGGCCCTTAATTGAGGGTGACTCCTCTCCTGCTTTCTTTTTCTCTCCACAAGCATTGCATGGGGACTGAAAAGAGCATAATAGAAAAATCAATAAACAGTGATGCCAGCAACCAAAAAAAAAAAAAAAAAGGTAAAGATTAAAAATCAACATGAGTTCATTTTTCTTACTTTACATTCATTTCCATCCACTGTGTTTGAAACCAGACACGCCTTCTTGTTTTGTTCCTGAACTGGGGCAGACTTGTCTCCTTGTATCTTTTTAACTCCACAAGCATCGTTTGTGGACTGAAAAGAGCATAATAAAAAAATCAATAAACAAGGACACCAACAACCAAAAAATAAGGAAGAGAATAAAGATCAGCATTCACCTGAGTCCCCTTTGGGCCAGTTCTCCACTTTGAGGTATCTATAGAGTGGCAAGGAGCATAACTCTTCTTGACACTATGGGATGTTTCTTTTCCTGTCAAATCTACAAATTTGCCTTCATTCCTATAATCCTGCATGAAAAAAATAAGAAAAGAAAACATAGACTTTAGGCCAAGAGAATATCACATGGTGAATGTAACACATCCATGCCTCCATAATAAACGATATTAAAAAAGAAAAAAAAAGAGATAGGCACCCAACAAATGCCATGGCTGTTCATGAAGCTCAGGTTATGACGCTCATTTAGAAGACAAATTGGACCCCTTCCAAAATTTTCCAAAAAAGTGGAAAAAAAATAATTCAAGATTGGTACGATAATCTTCAAGGCATGGTTCTAACATGACTACAACTATGGTTGTCAAAAATAGGACACTACATTGCGACTCATAAGATCCTAACAAAAGAGACATTTAAGTCTAGCAATTTTAAATAATATAATATACATACTTTGAAATACATAAAGAATAAGCCTAAATGGTGCAAGAAGAAGAAGAAGAAACAAAAATGTCAAATATTTGATCCATGAACAAACCCCCTGCCCCCCCCCCCCCAAAAAAAAAAAAAAAAAAAAAGACGAAATTATAATATTAATAATGCATAAAGACCACTCAGTCAGATAATGGCTTGATATTTTGTTGTAGTAATAATGCATAAAAAATTTCATAACACTGTCAACAACATTAATAAGAGACCCAGAAGTTGGTCGGCAACAAAGAAGAAATGCTAGCAGCTGTTGAAACAAATAAGTAAAAGAAGAAGAAATGTTACTGCCGTAGCAAGGAAGAAGAAATAATATGCTACTGCAAATAAGAAGAAGAAGAAATGGCACTGATGCTGCAGCAGCTGCTCCAAAGATTGCCAGCAAAGCAGAAGAAAAAGAAAAAATGCTATCTGTTACTGCAACAAAGATGATAATTGAACCCCATTTATTATGCTATGTATTCAGCCATAGAATACTTGTACCTGGTTTCCTAAGCCTTGTGAAGTCTGTCAGAATGGCCTAATAAACCCCCAAGTTCTTCTATATTTTTGTAATTTCAGTATATTCTCTCTTAGGCCACAAGGATGACAACCAAAGACGGAAAATAAATCACATTTTATCCAAATATGTAGCTTAAGTAGGATTATGTAGGATTGGGATTTGGATTGTAAATCCACAATCCTACACCCCGATCCTATCAAAAAATAGTCTAAACAAATGAATTCCACAAAAATGGATCAGAGCCCGGATCCAGATCAGAATTTTAGTAACTATATGCATAACCATAAACCATAAACAGGGTTACCGCATGCTTAAGTGATTATCATATTACCTTGTCAGAATCAAGGAATGTCCTGCACAATGTAACTCATTCCAACTCATTGTGAAAATGATGGAAGAATCCAACATGTTCTACACTTGGAGAAACCTCCTCAAGAATTAATGCTAAGGAGCCAAGAAGCACAGAAATAAAACAAACACAGGACTAAACAATATGGATGTGGTCACATGGGAGCACAATAATTCACAGAAAAAAAGGAAAAAAAATCTAAGACGTAGAGATGCTACCACATCTATGTTTAAGCTCTTGTACATGGACATGTTAGTCTATTTCTTCACGTCTATAAATTGTTCTATTATGTTATACCAAATGGTAACCTCTTCTATATTCTAAACTTTGTACATCAGATACAGTTACCTTATACCGTACCACAGTACCAATAGTAAGTAACCATTTCTACATTCTACATGCTGAATAGTAGTGTGAGCAAGTCCTATTGTATAGTTTAAAAAACTTAATTCAAGAGTTTAGAAATTTTGGTATTTACTATTGGTTCCTTTACAATAGAAAGTAACCACCAAAAGATTCTGCATACAGAGTAGAATATATTATGTTTTACCATCAGATCTCCACTCATCCTTCCAACCTGTAACATGTTTTCATCAAGAAATTCAAGGCTCCGTCTAAGCAATAGAAACATGTCCCCTCCCTATGTACAAAGATTTTTCCATTTCTACGTAACATCAAAATAGTAACAAGATACATTTAAACGTGTGACCATTAAATTTCAATTACCTTCATTACTAATTCTTGTGCTTATTGGTAACAAGGAAACTCATCATCATTCAAGTGGTCCAAACACATGTAAAGTAGCTCTTGACTATAACATGAATTCGCAGGATCAACTTAAGAACACACTGCAAAGCCTCATCATTATATCAGTTACCCATCCTTGCAACCCAGCATTGATTGCAAACAACCAACAAAAGACAAGGACCAGAGAAATTGAAAACTGATTAGGATATAATAAAGGATGAGAAACCAAACCTTGTGACTATCATGTATAGGGGTGCCAACTGAAGAGGGTAAAGTGGACACCTTAATCTTTTTGTGAGGATGTACTGCATCAGCCTCACATTCTGCAGGTGAATAATTTGATTGGCTCTTTTTGCATCTAAGATGTGATTGTATTCGGCGAATGGTGAAAACAGTATCTAGCATCTGTGTTTAAAGTTCAAGCAGTGATTTCTCAGGACAGGCCCACATCATGTGTATGAACAGGATGGTCAACTTGGAAATAGACGGAACCAGTTGGACATATAACAGAGGTAAGGTGAAGAATATTGACAATTAGCAAGTGCTGAGGGTAATATGAGAGAGAGAGAGAGAGAGAGAGAGAGAGAGAGTAAACCTCATCAACTTCTTGTGTAAGAGCAATAACACTTTGTTGTAAGACTGCCTTCACTCTCTCCCTCTTGAAATCTGAAAATCTTGCTCCAATAGCATTAGCAAATAATGAAGCCAAGGGAGTATTCTCTCTGCCATTGCAACTATGTGTAGCGATATCCTTTTCCCCACCACCACCACACTTTCTTCCATCTAACTCAGCAGTCTGCGAAGAGAAAGGAAAAGCATCCTCTCCTTGTGATAAAAGCTCTGCTAATTCACGTGTATAGAAAGCAAAGTAGTCTGGTCCCACGTAATCAGGTTCAACTGAAGCACCCAAATCTCTTGAAGCTTCTGACATAACAAAGAAAGACCACTTTCCCTGTCCAAGATAGTCATTTCACCAAGACAATCAGCACAATAACAAGAGCATCAGATAGATACTATAGCAAGTCAAGGGAAGGCCCACTGCAGAATATCCCTATTTCTTGGTCAAAGCTAATGGATAGAAAATTCATGCTGAACCGTTTCCATAGAGAAAAAGAGAAAATAAGAAAATAAATAAATGATCCTGTCATGATCCTATGAGCAATAAAAGGGTATTATTGTAATAGGGCAGAATAGTTTGTTTTGGATATTTTAGCAATTAGTTAGGAGCACATGGCTGCATGTGCAATGCTGTTAAGAGATAAATATGCCTATATAAAGCTGCTATAAATGGATGGAATTCTCATGTTGAATGATAATTGAAATTCTAATTTATCTCTCTACAATTTCTCTCTCTCTCGTTCTTCACTGTCCCATCCCTTCTCTCCCTAATTCTATTCAATCTCTCCCTCAGAATTCTGCTCTCTCTCTCTCGTTCTTCACTGTCCCATCCCTTCTCTCCCTAATTCTATTCAATCTCTCCCTTAGAATTCTGCTCTCTCTCTCCCGTGAACTCTTTTCACTTCCCTTTCTAACCTTAATCAAATCCTAGGGTTGTAACAAATTAGTATCAGAGCAGCACCATCCTTAGCTGTGATTCTGTTGTAGTTCCGATTTGAAGGCAAACCCCATTAGGGCTCAGCGGTGTGCTGCTCATTTGGATCGGAAGGTGATTCCGACCAGAGTAGTCATTCCTCGGCTGTGAGTTCGGAAAATCAATTGTGTTCGATCAGATTTGTAGTAAGCAAGCCAGATTCAAAGTAGAGCAAATTAGTCATTGAAAGTGAATTCAAGCGACTCCTAGGGGAGTTCCAGTTGATCGAAATTCCCAGACAAACAAGGCCTTCCCATCCTCGGAGTTGTTTGCAGGTGAATTTCAAAGAAACTACAACAATTGATTCCCAATTTTGGAGAATTCCACTAGTTGCATCACAATCGCCTTCCGCTCTGCACCTTCTTCGATCATTTCGGTTGGAGTTTTGTGGGTGTGGCCATTTGTTCGGAAGGCACGATGGTGCTACAATTTTGGGTTGAGAAGCAATTCTGATTGTACGGGTGAAGCGAGCTGCCCACCTTGATCGGAAGGGGATTCCGATCATTCTAGAAGAATCAACCCAGAGAGAACCGGGCCCATAACCAACGATTGAAGTAACGAGAATCAATTCTCATCAGTCACTTTTCTGGGAAGGTGAAGCAGTCCGACAACATAAGTTGCAATTGTCGTGGACTTAGGCGACTCAGGCAGGAGAGTTTAAAGGAAGTATATGATTGAGGCAGTGGGGCTTGAGGTGACTCCATTGGTCCAGTGGACGGTGATTGGGTTGGAAAAGCAAATTCGGCGATTGGGAAGCCACTTCACAAATTACGACAACCAACGATTCTGCACTTCGGAGAATTATGTGGATGCAACACAATCGCTCAAGAAAGGCACTATCGGACTCGAAATTGGAAGGTGAGAGAGATTGGGCTAGAAGTGGAAATAGGAGTCGTGGCCGTTGCAAATTTGGATTAACGGCAGATAGGTTGAGCTGCCTATCTAATTTTTGGATATTGTTGTAGACGTGGTTGTTTGAACAGGAAAAACGAAGAGCCCCGGCCAATTCTGTGAGCATCCTTAGCCTTCAATTCTAGTGACTTGTGTAAATTAC
The DNA here is from genome assembly GCF_014633365.1 of Diospyros lotus. Lineage (NCBI taxonomy): Eukaryota > Viridiplantae > Streptophyta > Magnoliopsida > Ericales > Ebenaceae > Diospyros > Diospyros lotus. The sequence continues at coordinate 1,386,763 of NC_068343.1, read as the reverse complement.
AGTTGTCTTAGTGGCTGGATCCAAGTCGCTGTGTGTGATAGAAGCAAGCAAACCCAGGCGATCTTGGTTGTTGCTTCTTAGCAATAGATCTCAGTTACTGCCCAACTTCCGATCCCTCTTACTGCCGCTAAATTTTGTGGGGTCTCAGCCAAATATAAGAGGCTAAAGTTCAAGATTGCAAGACTGATTGGGTGGTAGGAGGTGGATGAACAGTTCTGGCCCAGATTGAGAAGGCTTAAGGCGACTTGTCCGTGGCTCCGGTGAAGGGATTGAGTAGCGAATCAGTGAAGAGAAATTCCGCAAGCGGTAATTCCAATCAAATTTTAGGCTGCTAGTAAGGTAAACAAAGGGTAATTTCAACTTTGAATTGGATAACTTTGTTTAAATTGGAGAGGTGAAGAAGAGCAGTATGTATATAGCTCCTTGGTCTTCAAAGTATGCTGATTGTGAAAAATCGGCTAAGGAGAGTGGTGCAAGTAGGAGACCATTGGAGCCTCAATTGTAGCAGAAGAGTGCTTCATTTTCAGTTGAAATGGAGCCTTAATGACAGTCAAAGAAGACTACATTTTTAGTGGGCAGCAACTGGGATAAGGAGCAGTGTAGCCAGAAGAATCAAACATGGGGAAAGAAGTTTGAGAATGAGTCTAGCCGAAGGGACAAAGGAACAAGTAATGGGATTCCTGAAGAGTGCGAGGAATTTGGCCGTATGTTTCGCGAGAAGCTGTAGGAGTTTGCAATGATATTGGTCAAGAAGTATCATTACGACTTCCCCGTTGAATACTTCAATGAATATCGCGAGAGTTTTAATAAAGATGAATTCCTTAAAATGGAGCAGCCGAAAGAGAAATTGAGGAGGCGAGAAGCAGATTCACTACCTACCTCCAATACGGAGAGGAAGAAGTATATTGGCCTAGGTGGAATGGACAAGAAAGGTGACAATAATGACAGTGTTGACAGTAATAACAAACTTTGCGGGGGTTTGGTACAGGGTGTGTGGGCGAAAGGCGAATTAAAGGAACACACTGGTTCCTTTGGAAAAGAAGTTCTTGATGAGGATATTCCAAATGATACTCATGGAAGGCCAAAACTAGAGCTGAATGATGCAGCTAGCTGGAGGATAGAGAAAAAAATTATCCGACTAAGATTGACAAGATAAAAGAAGAAATAATACATCAAAGGGCAATTACCAAAAGGTTGCAAGAGGAAAGCTGGGAAATATTTGATCAAGTGACCAACGAAACCAAGGCCAACTTGTTACCCTTGGCATCTAATGCATGGACTGAAGGATTAGATAATGTGGAGGGTTCTTTATCCAACGATAAGAGGAAGACAGCACCAACAGAAGGAAGACTTCCTGATCCTAAACGATGCCGCTGTGTTGCTGCCAATTTTGAAGATGATGAGAGGATGGGAGCCTATGTGGTAACTTGTTGGATGGGTGAATTTCGGGATGATCATCATTTGAAGGTTTTAGGGTGGCATGTTTCACCCTAAATTCATTGAATGCACTAGATGTGGACATATTGATGGAATTTGCCATCATATTGGATCCTCAGAGTATAGTTGAAGAGAACTTAAGAATGATGAAGAAGAGACCTAGAAGTAGAAAGAAAGAAAAGAGGATGATCCGCATAGGGAAGGTTGGAATTGGATGAAGAGCAATGGCTACTTGCGACAAGTTCTTAGGGACAAGAACTCTCTTGAGGGGGGAATTGTCATGACCCTATGAGCAATAAAGGGGTATTATTGTAATATGGTAAAATAGTTTGTTTTGGATATTTTAGCAATTAGTTAGGAGCACGTGGCTGCATGTGCAATGCTGTTAGGAGACAAATATGCCTATATAAGGCTGCTGTAAATGGATGGGATTCTCATGTTGAATGATAATTGAAATTTTAATTTCTCTCTCTACAATCTCTCTCTCTCTCTCCCGCTCTTCGCTGTCCCATCCCTTCTCTCCCTAATTCTATTCAATCTCTCCCTCAAAATTCTGCTCTCTCTCTCTCCCGTGAACTCTTCTCACTTCCCTTTCTAACCTTAATCAAATCCTAGGGTTGTGACAGATCCTACATTCAAACTTTGTCACATAGCCACTTCTTTTCTAGCACAATTGTACTCCATCTTGAAAATTTTGAGTTCAACTATTCCCATCCTATAAACTCAGAGAATTGGTAGAATGAATTGAACCAAACAAGAAATGCAGCAAGAGTGTACGGGGAGAATTGCATAAAAAATTTATTTACAGTAAATGTAATCAACACTTCTGTAAAACAATAACCTCAAGCACAGCTTTTAAAATATCAAAATAAGGAAACTACAAATCACAAATCTCAATGCAAATCGTAACAAGGCAAGCAGGTGGTGGTGCCGTGATCATACATCCCAAAGGCACCATGGCAGGGGACCTACCCCACACCTGCTAGAGAATTTTGCCACCTCTCTAGTGTATCTTGGTGGGAGATTCAGGAAAATGAATAGAATGGGACAAGTTTTTAACAAAAGAGGTAGAGAGAGATTAAGAAAAAGTGAAGAACTAGGTGGAAGACTCTTAGGTATAATATGAGTTATAAGGGTTTACACAAGACAAGGCCATAGATAGAAAGGATTGGCGAGCTAGAATTCATATAACCAACCCTGCATAGTGGGATTAAGGCTTCATATGTTGTTCTTGTTGATAGATATGCATGTAAACAGGTATGTCTTAGCTGATATCACTCAAGGCATGGAATAAAAGTGGAGCATATGCAACATGTTTCAAATGTGATGCATTAGAGCATACACGAAGACAATTGTTGATATGGAACAAGAAGGAAGCATATGCTTTCAGTTCCAAGATACCTGACAAACTTTTAGCAACTATAGGCAGATATGCAGCAGTTGTTAGCCTGGCCCATATCATTCCAGAGCTAGCCTATTATCTATCTGACAATGCAAGCCAGCATTTCACGAAATTCTCAAACCAAATTTCTTTTCTTTTCGTTTCTTATTTATTATTATTATTATTATTTTTTTTTTGGGGGGGGGGGGGGGGGGGGGGGGGGACTTGAAACATTTAGTTCTCTTCATTTGGGCACTATACCGTCTGAACATTCATCGAACCTGTAGAGGAAATATAGGCACGGCATCTGCTACCGCTAAGAATTAAAATCAGATATACTCCTGGTCCCCAAGTCCCGAAAATTGTGTAACCTCGAACTTCAGAATAAAAAATAAATAAAAATCCCTAAACCAATAGTTTCTCACAGTTCACTTGACAGACAAGGCGAACCATCCTAACTAGATTGTTATAACAGTGAAACCAATCACAACCTCTTCATTTAATAGTAAAAACACAACCTCGCCTCCGAACAGATCAACCCCTTGCATAATCAAGCTTCGAATCAAGAAATTCCAAAAAAGCATTCAAAGACGCAAGGGCCAATGCGAATAAGAATTGGAAGAAGAAATTGACCAACCTCACTTGGCTCTGCTTTAGGGTTTCGATTCTTTCTGGATGTCGGCACCCGTCATCTACGATTTCTCAACCCTGACGCTATTATTTTCCGCCTCTTCACTCTCCCTTCGCTCTTCCCTCTCTCGCTCTCTTCGGAGAGTGGAAGAAGAAAGGAATGGTGTAACTGGAAAGAACCGGCGCTGTGCCTGCGATGCGATTCTGAGATAAACGAAGCAACGGACCGTCCCCGTCCCACTCTTATGGCGGTGACGATAATAAATTAATAATAATCCCTCTTAAAATACAATTTTTTTTTTTATCATTTTGAATGATTATAATATATATCTATTATTAATTAATAAAATATTTAAAATTACAAATAAAATACATTAAATGCATCTTATGCCTCCCCTTACAAAATTTATCAACATTTTCCTATAAAATTATGAATTAAAGTTCAAATTATCTCACTATTTTTTTAATTGCGATCAATTAGACTCAATTTTTAATTTATACCCTTATTAACTCAATACTTTTATTTTATGGCCATTTAAACCCAATATAGCTTTCCCTTAACATTCACTTGGCTCAAAGAAAAAAAAAAATTATTGTATTAAAATAATTTTTTATAAATATTTTTCTAATAAAAGGTCAAAAAAAAATATATATATAATCTTTCTGTAATCTACTCCAACGATTTGAAATTCTTAAAATCATGTCAGTTTCTTCTTCTTATTCTTTATCTCATGTATCATTATATTCTATGCGATAACGCTATAATAATGGACTAGATTTCAATTATAAAAATTATTTTTAAAAAATTATTTTAATATAATAAATTATAAAAAAACTATTTTTAATTTTTTAAATAGTCATAAAAATTATTTTAATATAATAATTTTTTTTTTCTTCATTTGAGTCGAGTGAATGCCATGCTCATGCGCTCTGAGGGAAGGCTATTTTGGATTTAATTAATATAAATTATTTTTATTTCTAATTTATATTATTAGTGAAACAACACAAAAAATGTAAAAAAAAAAAAAAAAACTGAAAGGGGCACAAATAATCAAACCGTCAAATCGTTCTTTCAAGTTGTTTAAGATTTCAAACATTGATTGATTTTGGTATAAGATTTCAAAATCTTTCTAAGTTGATTTTGGCGAGAGTTTTGAGGTTGACACACCATTCAATCTATGCTATATTCACGTGCGTGTGTGTGTTTTTATTTTAATTTTGAGGTAGTTCTAACAATTATTTAGTTTGAATTTGTCTATAAATTAGTTTTTCTTGCAAAAAAAAGAGCATGGCCTGATCTTCAAGTAAATTTTTTGATATTTACTAAGCTAGAGAAAAATGAGTGATGTAATAAATACGTAATAAATATTATATTACATAGGCTAAAGATTTAATACAGACCAATATAATGTCGCATAGATCACCGATTTGATTTTCTTGATAAATTGGGCAAGTCAATTATGGGTGTGGGTTTGGGCATGAGCCCTTCTTTATACTCTTTATTTGGATAACTTTAAGCTCCATTTTTTAGTAAACCCAAATTATACCTTCAAATTAAATTTGAATTGCCGTAAGCTTAGAATTATGCTTCCAAAATTGAAAATCCCTAATTAATTGAATTATTGTATATAATTAATCATTTAGAGAAATAAACAATTTTGTATCAAACACTATGTTTAGTTTTTATTTTTCGAACTAAAAATATAAAATTCTCAAACAACATATTTACTTTTTTATTTTTGAAACCAAAATTGAAAATTGAAAATAATTCTGACTAGATTAATTTACCCTATTGCAGTATTAATATTAATAAAGCAAAGAATATTTTTATAAAATATTATATATTTTATTTCCTTAATTGAGATATATATAGAGTTTTTTTTTTAAATTTTAATAAAAAACAAGATTTGAATTTATATCTCTCGCATCTAATATATATATATATATACTTCACTCATATTACTAGGGAGTGTTAGTCATTTTAAATCAACTCTAAACTAAATTAGGTTAGAATTAACCCCCATAATACTAGGGGGTGTTCGATTTTTTTTTGTGTGAATCTTTGAAAGTCATTAACAAGTCATGGGTATATATTTTGACAATTAGGAGTGTTCAATTGGTCTTGATCAACCTTAGATTAAATTAGAACTCGTGTTATAGACATAAGTTTATTAAAAGACCAAAAAGTCTCAAAAGCCCCAAGTAACTTTTTGGGGTAAAAGTGTAAATTTCCTTATATGTAGTTAGGAGGGGTTCCATGCAACGCACAAATTAGATAATTCCGACATTCAAAAAATTTTCAAAAAAAAATAAATGTTATCTATAAAAAATAGATGTTATCCAAAAGAATTTTAATTTTTGTAGAGTTAGGAAGAATCAATATAAATGTTATCTATAAGAATTTTAATCTTAACATTAGTAGAGATAGATGTTATATGTAAAAATTAGGGTTGTGCACGGTTTAATTTGACCAATCTTTGGCATTTTCAATACACCAAACGCCATAAGCAATTTTCTTATAAAATCAAACCAAACAATTTGACTTAGTGTGGAAAATCACACCAAATCGCACGGCATTTTGTGGTGCGATTTTCTACGGTTTGCTGAAGCTTGGTATAGTTCGGTTATTTGTGATTTGGTTTTCGTGGTCCGTGTCTCTTATCAAAATTCAACTAAAAATTCTATTGGTTTTATTTTCTTTGGCAATAAATTGTTCAACAATAATTATCTAACAACCATCATAACCAATTATTTAAAGTGCAAAACATCAACATACCATAAGTATCCAAACACCAATCATAACCAATTATTTAATGTCATGGAGTTCAAAGTAAAATAAGTTACAATTTAATCGAAATACAAACTTAAAAGTTTAAAGTTTACAACACAACCACATGTTCATAACATAAAAAAAATACAAAAGTCCACAACATAATTTTGGTCAAGCAAGCATACTCCAACTTCAACTTTATCACTATCAAGGTTTACAATATCTGTTATCATAATGGACTTATTTGTAATATTAAGGGGAACAATAAAGTTATAAAATTAAAATGTTAGAGTTAATACAAATAAAATAATAAACATGTTTGATGAGTAAATAAAAAATTATTAGATTCAATTGATTCATAAGTATCATGCTCTTCTAATAGTGAGATCATATCTAATGATAAAAATGTGACCGTTAACCAATTTTGACAACAAATCAACGCTTCTACCATAAATAGACTCAATGAACTTCAAAAGTAATCAAATACCCTACCTCTAGTGCTAAAACTTGGACGACAAGAACATCTCGAGCAATATGTGATAGGATATGGAACTTTGATGAAATTCCTTTCACCATGCCAATATATCAAGAGTGTTTTTTTTTATATCCTCATTAGGCTCAGCAAGGTACATTTCAAGCTCATTTTTCATTTCAAAAGTATTATCTTCAATACATTCATTCTCAAAATCAGATTCAAACATGTTAACATCATTATCATTAGAATCCACAACTAGAAACTTTTGTTCAAAAGTTATCCAGTTGAGTCATTTGCTACATTCATGTTTATCTTCTGTTGATTGTCCAATTGAGTCATTTGCTACATAAACATGCACCAACTTCCTTAAAGTGCTTTTGATAGAATCCATTATAGTTTTAACTTCATCTTTAGAATAGAGTTTGTGCAAAAAAAATGTCACATATTTTATCTTATACCTAGGATCAAGCACAATCGCCACATAAAAAAGCATATTATGTTTTTCAATGTTGCCCCAATACTTATCAAATTTTATCTTCATGCTAGAAGCTATATATTTCAAGATTGATTCGTAAGATAAACTCCATTTGATTAGTCTCCCAATCACATTACAAATTTCATAACAATAATTATTTGTAGTAACATTTAAAAAAAAACACTAAACTTGAGGATAGCATAATAAAAAGTCTTAAAAAATTTATAGAATATTGCACAATTCTCCCAGTCTTTAGATTTTGATGGCCCAGGCATTTTTTCATTTTTATCCTCTTCACAAAAATATAGCAAATATAGTAAATCCTCTTATTCCAATAATTTAAAAGTATCAACAAATCAGTGCATGCTCCAACATTAAATAAATGGAGTTCCACCTTATTAGCACATCCAATCACACAAAAGCCTTTTTTTCTTTACAAGTATTTTTCACACAACTTTTGAATCTTATCAATCTTGAAAGAGAAGTTTTAACATATCTAACTACATTACGTACAATCATAATAGAGAAGTCCAATTCCTTTAAGCCATCGCCCATTACTAAGTTTAAAATATAAGCCGAACACCTCACGTGTAAAAATTTCTCATCACAAACAACACTTTTCCAAATCTATAATCTTTTCTTCATGTGTGTGATAGTCTCATTATTAGAAGCAGCATTGTCAATTGTGATTGTAAAAACCTTCTCAATACCCCATTGTTTCAAATATGTTTCAATTGTTTTATTAATTGTCTCTCCCTTATGATTTGTAATTTGACAAAAGTTTAAGATTCTTTTTTGCATTTTCCATTTAGAGAATCTATAAAATAGATTGTAAGCACCATATAATTGTCATTTTAAATTGAAGTTCATGTATCAGTAGAGGGGGACTTTTTGTGAATTCTTAATAAAAAATTACTTCAACTTCTTCTTCTCATTATTGTAAAGACTAATTATATTACTAGCAATTGTAGTGTGTAAAGGAGAATCAAACTTAGGGCATGTAGAACCACAAAATAATCTAAAATCTTTTTGCTCAACAAACCTAAATGACAATTCATCAATGACAATTATTTTGGCATTCGCAATCCTACAAGCTGTTTGACTAAATCCCACAGCTAGAAGATTACTATCTGTAACACTTTCATCCTCGTTACTACTATTCTTTTGAAAATGTAAAATTTTATACTTCTTATCTTTTAATCTGTAAGGATTCTTCTTACTTTGATTGTTTACATGGTTCCAAAGAGTATTTGTCCCATTTTTTTTACTATCACTTACACAATCTTTACCATAATAGTTGCACACAGCTTTAGGGTCAGAAAGGTCATCCTTATTTTTTGTAAAATGATCCCATACTTTAGATAACTGCCTAAGTTTCTTTTTCATAGCTTTGGCTTTAGACTTAGGAGACAATGGAGGTTTAGAACCACTACATGAATAATTGGTATTGGCCATTTCATTGAGGTTCCTCACATATGAAGGATTGGTGCTACTATATTTTTCTATCTAACAATCACAAAATTGAAAACATATTCACATACCACACAAACATAGCAATACTAAAATAATTGATGCTAGATATGCCATATGACATCTTCATACATGTGCACATGGTTCTTAGGATACAAATGTTGAAGTGGACAATATAAACCAATTATGAATTAATAGCCTCTTGGAAACAAATGTTGAAGTGGACAACATAAACTAGTTATGAATTAATAATTCAATAGGCTAGGGGAGTGAATTAACATATCATGCATCTTTTTTGAAAATTACCATTTGAATATTATACTTTCTAATTAAAAAATGTTGTTTAAGTTAATTTACCCATAAGATCAAACAACTTTATACCCAAGTCCAACATTTCAATGCGGGGTTGTCATGCAGCAAGCCCTTCCTAAAACGACCAAGAAACTTAGCACAACTAATGAAGCTCTAAGCAAATTCCAAAAGATAAGAATTAAAGTATTTTAAAACAGAACGAATCAAAAACTTAAATAAAACAAAATGAAATCAATAACGATGTTAGTCTTTTGCTACATGTTAAAATCAAATAAAAGGAAAAAGATAAGAGGCCTCATCGGCGGGCGACGACGATCTCCTTGGATGTTTATTCGACCAAATCTTGCTGACTAGATCTCCTTGGTCGAACCTATCCAGAGAACTAAAAGAGAGTGACTTTCCGACTAGGATTGAGGAGGAAACGAGAGCCTTAAAATGCAGGCAAAATCAAATCAATACAAATCAAAAACTTAAATAAAAAAGATGGAAAAAGATAAGAGGCCTCATCGGCGGGTGGCGACGATCTTCTTGGATGCTTTTCCGATCAGATTTCCTTGGACGCTTCTCTGACCAGATCTCTTTCGAGTCTTCGACGTTTTTCCTTGGCATCTTGGCGAAACTAGATTAGATCTCCTTGGTTGGAAGCATACGATGCTAGGTAGAGAGAAGAAATAAAATGGAAGGCTTAGAATCTTATTAGGGTTACACAGACACACTCATTTATATTTTATCATTTATTTTTATTTTTATTTTTATTATTATTAAAATATTCTCAGGCAATTCAGTTCAAATCGAACCGCAAAATTGCCAAACCATAAACTGTGCGATTTGAGGTTTTTTCAAACTGTAATGAATTGCTCACCCAAAAAATTGTGTGGTATGGTGTGGTTCAACCAGTTTTTGCGATGAGGGGATTTTTTTGAACACGCTTAGTAAGAATTTTAATCCTGGACTACTTGATACTAGTACAAATATTGTTGTTGAGTTTTCATTATCTTCAGTATCTAATTTAAGTATAAGAGTATTTGCGCGAGAATCTCTTCGCGCCTTCTAACTGTTTTTTATTTTTTTAACAAATTCAGGAAACTTGACCCGTTAAATAAATTTATTATTGTATCTTGACAATAACAATTGACGCTGTTTGTAGGAAACATTAAAAAAGCCCAGGGATACTAAAATGATTTTTACACTATCTCAAGCCATGGGTACAAACATGACGAAAATGGTCTTAATGTAAATTGTAATACCCCACGTTCGTATAAAGTTGCCACATAATTTCGATGAGTTTAGAATACCGAAAAATTGGTTTGATAGCAGTTATTAGTACCGAATCGACTGTAGGGAATGCCTCGGAGTGAAATTATCTAAGCAAAATTATATGGACTCGACGAGCGTATCGAGATAGGATTTATGGTATCGAAAGAAATCGAATCGGGAACAATTTTCGGTACAACTAAAATACAACTGCCATTTAGACTGTAAAACCGAATTATCGTAGGAGGCTCTCGAAAAATCAATGGAACCCTAGGGGGGCTCCGATTTTGGGTAATGAGCAACCTTTCAGTGATTTCGGGATGAAACGACAGCCCGGTAAGGACACTGGGGCGAAATCGTCATTTTCAACTAAGAATTGGATTATTAATTTTGCGTTTTCGGTATTGTAATGCAAATAAATTCGATATTTAAGGATATAGTTGCAATTAGATAATTATTTAAGTGTAATGGAAATGAATTTTTAGAATTTAAATATATAATTTTTATTATTACAAAATAATATAGAATTATATATATATATGTATATAAACGTGCTGTGCGTGCATAAGTAAGGCTGCCCATGCTCTGTAAATGTAATTGCTTCGTGAAGCTTCTGTGAAGTTTTAATGGCCGAGATTTTGGCCGCAAAATGGGGAGATTGTGGCAGCGAGATGCATAATAGCAAGATTTGTGGAGATTTTCATATTAAATACTGTGCGTGGTGGGCATGCAATTCAACAGTGATACTTATGTGGAGCCATTGCCTATAAATTGGCAATGATTGTGGCCGAGGGAGAGGCAGTGCGAGATCGTGGGATCGAGAAAGAGAGAGATAGAAAGTAAGTGAGGGCCGAAGAGCATCAAGCGGCTGCCATAGCCGTAAGTTCGAGCTTCCAGCAAGCTCGAGCGGCCATGGTCGCGAGCTTCGCGGCTGGATGCGAGGCAGGGGAGCTGCCGCGATGGCAGCTCGCGGTGGCAAGCGTGGTGCGGCCGGTGGAGGCGCCAACGGGCAGCGAAGAAGGCCACGCTGACGATGGTAGCTGGGGCTGGCTGTGGAGAGCAGCCATGCGCGAGTTGCAGGTAGCTGCGAGGGAAGAAGGAAGAGAAGAGAAGAGAAGAAGAAGAAGAAGAAGAAGAAGAAGAAGAAGAGAAGGAAGAAGAAAAGGAAGAAGAAAGAAAGAAGGAAAGGAGAAGAAAGGAAAAAGAAGGAGTTGCAGGAGCAGGGGAGGCGGGAGGAAGAAGAAGAAAGAGGAAAAAGAAAAAAAAAAGAAAAGAAAAAGGAAGAAAAGAAAAGAAAAAGAAGAAAAAATAGGAAAAAATTCTAGGAAAAATCCCAAAAATAGGATTTGGTAATTTATTATTATTCCGGAGATTGGCAAAGAAAAATTGTTCAGGCAGTTGTTTCAGGAATATGGCACGCATACCAAGGAAGTCAGGAATGCTAAGTTAAAGTGAGTAAAATTCCCTAGAAAATTCTAGAAATTCAAGAATATTATTTTATGAATTTTCGTAGTGAAATATTTGAGAAAATATTTTAGAAATATTTAGTTTGGATTTATTGAGGAAAAATATGAATAAATAGAAAGAAAATTAAAGAAAATACCAGAAATTTATGGAAAAATAGGTTTTAATGTTTATTTAAATAATATAGTGATTAGGATGCTTTGAAGAGGCTTGTGCGAATTTTGAGGTTAGCACGCAAATCGAGATAAGGCACGGATATCGAGATAGCCCGATAAGCTTGAGAAGCTAAGTGGTACTCTCCAATTAAAGTTAGATTTATGGAAAATGGTTGGATTGTAAGTGATTTATGTTCCTCGAAATGTTTTCATCATATTAACATGCCCTGATATGTATCCATCACGTAGACTGCATACATGACATGACTATGAAATGCATAAATACACGTTGATATCATTGATCACTCGCATTTGAGGCCATATGGAGTACGAACTGGCACCGCTACTTTACCAAGGGTGCACCCATACACCTCGACTTCGAAAGAGGGGGCCGCAAAAATGGTAGGTAGCATGAGGGGTGCAGTTGACACCTACGAGGTAAGACATTGCATTCATGCACGAAATATGTTTTATGTACCCTTACTTAGGTGATTCATCATCTAACTTGGGTTTTACCCCTGGAATATTCAAACGTTCCAGATGGAGATTGTAGCAGATACGAGGGTGAATAAGGCATAAAATGGCACTTAGTAGAGTGCATGATAAATGAAATGTATGTAACGTAGTCCCCTGTATTTAAGTTCTGCTACTTTAGATTCTGAACGTTTTGAGGAATGTTGAAGATGTAAGAATTTATTTATGATTAATGTCAAGATATCAGGTTTCGATCTTTGCTTCTGCATTTGATGTGTATAGTGACTCTCTTTCGAGATTAATAGATGAGAATTCTGGGACGTATTCGAGGAATGATGTGGTTTAGCTTTAGTGTTTGAAAGAAAAAAAAAATTATTATCCCAGAATTGTCCCAAATTATAACGCACCCGAGAAGCGGGGCGTTACATAAATAGCCCTCCTAATACTAATATGCTAAAATTTGAGGATCCACGAGTCTTAATTAGCATGCTCATCATGATTTCAAAATCGTTATCACTTTTTGATTCGAGCCTGATTGTCTTCTACGTTCAAATTGGGGAGCCAACAATATTATTCTATAATGACAAGAAGGTTTTATTCAAGGTGATTGACTTTTATACAACAATTCATCTGTGAAACCAAGGTATGGTACTATTTAATACTGTTTTTCCATTCTAACCCTAATCTATGTGGTTGGTAGGTCCAAGGAAAACACGTTCAAATTGCAAATTACAAAGCTTTATTCGAAGTGTGAAATACGCGAGAATGATCTAAGACTCATTATCCAAAAATCTAGAATTAGAAACACACAAAACTTGAGAATGATTTGAAATAAAAAACGTAGAAAGCGTGAGAATTTTCTGGAATTAAAAATGCAGAAAGCATGCGAATGATCTAGAATTAGAAATGCAAGAAGTGTGAGAATATTTTACAATAAAAAACGCAAAAAATGTGATAATGATTTAGAATCAGAAACTCAAAATATGTGAGAATGATCTAACATTAGAAATAAATGTAGGTCATTACATAGTCTACACTTTTCTTCAAGAAACTCAAATGAACACTTTTCTTCAAGAAACTCAAATGAAAAAGTAGGAAGTGACCATAAAATTTAAGAATTTAAGATCTAGGATGGGATATCGATAACTAACTTTAAGAATTTAAGATCTAGGATGGGATATCAATAACTAACTTTAAAGATAATATTATTACTGTATTAGAACTCCATAAAATTATTTACAGACAATGAAGACTTGATGGTCGTATTTGATCGCTTAAAACCTTTCAAGTACATTAGTTCGTATTAAGTAATAAAATGGATAGAGTCTAAATATCGATTCCCCAAGAACCTATTTAACTAAAATCCAAATCAAAATTATAAAAATTACACCATCAAAGTTTCGACTATAACATGGCATGAGTTTAAATAAAATTAGTTGGTAACGAAATTAATTAAAATTCAAATCAACACAAGGAGCATAAAGAAATTAATACAAGAAAGAAGATGAAGGAAGCTCCCTGCAGATCTAGAATCTTTATAATATTATATATACCCTGCATAGATATGAAATCTTTACTATATTATATATACCCAGCATGGCACGCCACCCTAGCTCTCATCCAATTTGAGTCCTTCTCCAATTGCAATTCTTATCCACAGAGTCATAAAATTAACATTATAAATTAATTTATAATATCTTATTTTTTTCTTTTTATTACATCTAAATCTTTGAATTAATTTCATGTTGGATTCCTATAAAAAGAGATTTAAATTATGTAAAATCTATAAAAATGGACGTAAAACAATAATATAAAATTAAAATTAAATATATATAAAAATAAGTCCTATTAATATTGAAACCAAGATCAGAGATACACATATGTCTTTTAGAAGAATGAAAGTTTATTTATTCATAAAAGAGTATAAAATTTTTTCAAACCCCCTAAAATTAGAATTCTTTCGAATAATGTTTATACTTAAATTTCGAGATGTATTAGAATTATGATACTTATAGATAATGTTTAATTTTTTAATTTTTTTTTTAAATATTAAAATGATTTTATTTTCATAAAAAAATTACATATTTTTAACCCCCCCCAAAAAATTAACAATTAGGTCATTGGTTGACATTTAAAGATTTGTCTGCCATCTTTGATCAACTCTAACATTGTACAGCTATAAATGCACATGAAAGTTGAAGTTGGTGGCTGTTGAATTAAGCTGCCTAACCCAAAGAATTATATTCTTTTAATCTTTTAAAAAACGTTTAATAATGGCACATAAAAAGCAAAAATTGATATCTCCATGTTAGAAGAAGTTAAGGTGACGTCGACAGCCTCATCAGGCAGTGGTGACGTCAGGGATGAGGGGGAAAGCTGTTTAAATTGATTAAAACTAGCCAGCTCCGCATTTGGCAGTACCCACTACCAGCGTCCCTCAGCTCAGCTGGGTTTAAATTGATTAAACCTTCCTTAAACCCAGCTAGCTATCGTTTACTTGACTTTTAACTACGGATTAAAATTAACAATTAGATCATTAATTAATTGACATTTAAAGATTTTGTCTGCCATCTTTGATCAACTCTTAACATTGTAACAGCTATAAATATTGCACTGCAATTTGATCGTGTATTATTTCACGATCCGCCCAATCCGCCGATTTGTAATTTTTTTTTTTATTAAAAATTGACTGGAAGCAATTTAAGAAGAGGATCCACGTGTCAACACTGGTAGCTTGCTTTATTATTCCGTTGCCCGGCCATGGCTATATAAAGGCCAAATAGAGGCACCACAAAGGCACAAGCCCTCCTCTCCTCCTTCCCCAACACCCAGATTTCTGCCTTGACTTTCCTGCAGCAGCAGCAGCTTCTCCTTCTTGCCATGGCCAGCAAGTTGAGGCAAGTCAGCAGGAGTGACCAGCAACTCTTGATGACTGATCCCCAGATGATCAGAATTGATCCCCAGCTCACCAGGAGTGACCAACAACTCTTCATGACTGATCCCCAGATGATCAGAATTGATCCCCAGTTCACCAGGAGTGACCAGCAACTCTTCATGACTGATCCCCAGATGATCAGAATCGATCCCCAGCTCACCAGGAGTGACCAGCAACTCATCATGACTGATCCCCAGATGATCAGAACCGATCCCCATCTCACCAGGAGTGACCAGCAACTCATCATGACTGATCCCCAGATTATCAGAACCGATCCCCAGCTCACCAGGAGTGACCAGCAACTCGTCATGACTGATCCCCAGAAGATCATCAGAACCGATCCCCAGCTCACCAGGAGTGACCACCAACTCATCAGGACAGATCCTCAGATGATTAGAGCTAATCCACTGCAGCTGCATGGATGGAATGCCCCAGCAATGGTCGACCCTAGCAAGTACATGCCGGCCGCTGCGGCTTCCGCCCAGCAACTGGTGATGAGAGGTACCGGTGACCGGAGCATGTTCCTGGCGTCCGAGGACAGCTCCATGATGAACCAAATTCAGGAAATCCATCACCCAGACGCCCATGAAATAGACGTCAAACCTCTTCTTCAACTTGTTGAGGATATCCTTAGCCGCGCCTCCATGTTCCCTACTCAGGAGATGATTGTGCCGGTAGAGCAAATATTTCTCTTACAAATTAATGAATTGGATCCATCTCCTTCATATTATATATACAATTTTCTTGTGATTCCCACTTCAGGGCATGGACAGAAGCCAGGTGGAACAGGTGGAGGACAAATCCAATCATGCAGTGGTCATTGCCATGCTCAAGGGGCTGGCCGACGTCGTTGATCGGATCTCGATCCAGGTTACATGAACAAAAGTTCTAATTTTCTTATTATGATGCATGATAATTACAAAATTAACAATCTTCAATTTCATTACTTTACGTTTCCAGATATCATTTAGCTCTTTCTCTGGCATAGACGGACATGAAACGACCGTCTCTCTACTTAAGATGCTAGCCAGCCATCCATGGGATGCTAAGCTTGTGCTAACCTTAGCGGCCTTTGCTTTGAACCACGGAGAATTCTGGCTCCTCGCCCAGATTTACTCATCAAACCAACTCGCCAAATCAGTGGCAATTCTTAGACAATTGCCGGTGATCATGGAGCACTCCGGCACACTGAAACCCCGGCTTGATGCGCTTAACGTTCTGATTAAGGCCATCTTGAACTTAGCCAGGTGCGTTTCGGCTTTCAAGGGGCTACCGCCGAAATATGTTACACAGGATGTGCCCGCCATGTCCGCCGCTATGGCCACCATGCCAACCGCCGTCTACTGGTCCATCAGAAGCATCCTCGCTTGTGCTGCACAGATTGCTAGCCTCACTAGCATGGGCCATGGGTATGCTTTAACTAAATTATTGCATCTCAAGTCTGTATAGAATAAAAACCCAAAATTATTTAGTAGTTATATATATTTCCATAACTACTATGTATAGCATTAAACTAGCCAGGTGTATAATGGCCACGTGATAATTTCAGGTATTTAGGAACCACCAAAGAGTCATTGGAGCTGGCGACCTTGGCTTCTAAGATCAACAACATACATGACCATCTTCAGAAACTACTAAATATTTGTTACAGTCTCGTGGGTAAGCAATAATATTAACCAATTTGAAGTTTATGGTAATTACAGCTAGTAAATGCATCTGTGGCACCACTAAATATCATCATTAATTAATTGTTTATTGGGTGTAGAGGAAAAGAGAGACGCCGAATCTTTTGAGTCATTGGTGCACATCTTGGACGCGATCCACATAGATAACATGAATGTTCTTAAGGCATTGATTGACCCAAAGGACGACATTTTACCACTTTATGATGGAAGTGATAAAAGAAGGGTCTGTAATACTATACATGATTTATTCTACAAACAACTCATACATCATCACTAATGACGATATTAATTTGGATTAATTTCTATCTGTTTCCTGTGTACTGAGTAATTAGTCTCTTTGACTACTGTTGTTATAAACAGGTTAGTCTTGAAGTTCTGAGGGGGAAGAACGTGTTGCTACTCATATCAGGGCTTCAAATCTCTCAAGACGAGCTTTCAATTCTCGAGCGGATTTACATGGAGTCTCGAACACTTGGAGGGAGGATGGACACTCTATACGAGGTCGTGTGGATCCCGATTGTGGATCACTCTTTGCAGGGAATGGATTCTATCCAAAAGAAGTTCGAGAGCCTGCAATCCACAATGCCTTGGTACACAGTGCACCACCCTTCCGTGATCAATCGAGGTGTGATCAAGTTCGTGAGGCAGAAGTGGCACTTTAGGAACAAGCCTATCCTGGTGGTTCTCAACCCGCAAGGAAGAGTGGTGAGCCCCAATGCCATCCGGATGATGTGGATTTGGAGAAGCAACGCCTTTCCTCTCACCAGTTTCAGGGAAGAAGAGCTTTGGAAGGAGGAGACATGGAGGCTTGAGTTGCTCGTTGATGGCATCGACCAAACAATTCTCGACTGGGTAAGCTCTAGTTCATCTTCGTAGCTAGCTATTTATATATGTAATAATTCAGTACCATTAGTTGTCACATTCGAGAAAATCAATCAAGACCCAAAAATTTTTATGTTTGGTTAATCAGATCAAAGGGGGAAAATACGTATTCATGTATGGAGGGGAAGACATTGAGTGGATCCGGAGGTTCACAACCAGAGCAAAGGCGGTGGCGGAAACTGTTGGAATACAACTACAGATGGTATACGTCGGAAAGAGTCACAAGAAGGAACAAGTCCGGCGAGTGACCACCATCATTAAAGCGGAGGATTTGAGCTACACATTGCCGGAGATGATGGTATGGTTCTTCTGGACCCGGTTGGAGAGCATGCTCTTCTCCAAGATTCAGCTCGGGAAAATCGACGAACACGACCAAATGATGCAAGAGATAAGTAAGCTTCTTAGCTACGACCAGAGCGGAGGCTGGGCCATGCTCAGCCGGGGATCGGAGGTCGTCGTCAACGGCCATTTCACCACCATGATGTCCACCGTGGCGGAGTTCGACGAATGGAAGCATCGTGTGGAACGAGATGGGTTTCTTGAGTCGTTCAACGGTTACCATAGCACGCTTGTGATGGATACTCGTCCTTGCAGCCGCTTCGAGTTCCCGATCACCGCCGGGAGGAACCCGGAGAATCTGAAATGCCCCAGGTGCCAGCTCTTCATGGAGAAATTCCTCACCTTTATTTGCTGGCACGACGAAGATGCCATAGCAGCTCTTTACTGATGATATGAGTAAAGCCTTTGCCTTACTATTACTATATATACAACCATATATAATAAGATTTGCGTGTGAAATGTAACACCAAGTCCCCCACTTCTTTGTACTCCCTGTTTGGATAGCTATAGGCTTGGTTTTTGAGTAAGCCCAACCCTTTAGGGCTTGCTCAAAAATGTCGGCTTCTTCTTCTCGTTTTTCATCCCATGTATTATCACTTTTAATGTGGTGAAGTTTTTGTTATGAATAATTAATTTGATGATGATTGTTTTTATGTCAAAACTTTAAGATTCTTATATGTTATGTTGAATGCTCTCGTAGGTTTATTAATATGTTTTGTATGTGTGAAAATTATTTTATTTTTTAAAATATATTAAATCCTTATATTTCCTAAAGATATGTTAACACATGTTTTTAAGATTATTTTTATGCCTTATATGTTAATGTGTTTTGTATTAATTAATAGGTTTATATATTTCCACGTCTACATATGCTCTCATATCTGATGTGCTGAGGTTAATAACCTCAATAAGTTGTTCTAGGATTTCAATAGATATTCTAAATATCCATAATGCATAAATATCATATGGAGTTCATAGTTTCTTAAGTAATCAAAGTATATGGCAGCAAATATTACTCTAAGTTTAAGAGCAATCTACTTCATATATGTATTCTTTATGTCTTTTGAAAAACATTAAGATCTTAAGTAAATGATCATATACTCATAAAATATTTTTTGAGTTTTGATCAATATAGCTTAAATTGCCTATTTTATATTTAACATCAAACTTTTAAGGTTCTCAATGTTCTAATAATTTTTTTTAAGTAAAAGAAATATATATAGATAGAATTAAAATGTCTGTACAAAACACAATCTAGGGTATACCCTAGAGAACACACTCACATAAGCGAAAACAGATACTCAAGATCCACACACGACATGATCAAAACAACATAAAAAGAACACAAATGAGGTACATGGAATAGAAAAAATAACAACTCCAGTTTGAAGTCAAAGTTTGAGGCAAAAGGCGCTCCAAAGCATGCCATCGTGGTCAAAGAGAAGACTAAGAGTAAACAACAGACCCGAAGGCAGCCACAGGGGAGCTACCAAGCTAACAATGTGAATAGACAGAAACCATAGGACTAGGAGGATAAGCATGTATCAACTGGTCCCATGACCAATATAGGAACACACACTCAGGACCATAACCATCAATATATGGAACTAAGCTAAGAGTGCTGGTCGACAAGAAGTCACCAGACATGTCGAAGCGCACAACTCTGTAAAGTATGTGAGAAATGGACGGTAACCAATCGAGCCCACACTGCACACTGTATCTGCTGGGTGAGCTGGTTCACAGATCGCTCAGAATCTCGCCAACACCCATTGTTGCGCTCACACCACAAAAAGTATACCATCGCCTGCAAAACTAAACGGTTAGCAACATAACAAAGATTCTTACCTTTCCATCGAGCCGCCGCCCATAGGATCCCCATCTCCCATCGATGCCAGGGCCATGCAAACTTCATTGCACGTAAAAAAATGACACCACCTGCCTAGAATAAGAACACTCAAAGAAAAAATGGTTGTGACCCTCGGACTTTGCCCTGCAAAGGAAACACCTATTGGGAAATGGAAGAAACATATTCACACGATCAAGAGTATATAAACGTTCCCTAATTACTAACCATAGAATAAATGAACGCAGACTCCATACCCAAACCACACAAGCCGATACCAAGGGACTCGGTCCCGTTGCTGTAACAACCTTTGTAAGACGGACTTAACAGAGAAAGCACCATCTTGAGCTGAGGTCCAAACGAGCACATTGTGGCAACCCACCCTACCATCAACAGTGATTTCAGAGACACGAGCTGTAATCAAGATATCAAGCCGTTGTGAGAGCTGGCAAGAGAAATGATCGACAAGGATCCCAAGGGGGTGCTACTTATCATACCATAAAAAAACACAACTGCCGTCCTCCACCTTCCACTCAAACTTAATTCTAACCACCCACCTGACAATTAATAGTTTTCGCCAATACCAGGGACACGAACGCGACACTGGGAGCATCCACAGACATTTGTTCTTAATCCGAAACATGTGAATCCATTTAACACACAAGGACTCACTCTCGCCTGACAGGAGCCTCCAGATTAATCACGCCATGCGACCTTAGATTTGTGGGAATCCTCACCTGACCCACTCCAAAGGAAATTCCTAATGATGCACTCTAACTCCTTAATCACTCGCCTGGGTAACAGAAAGACAGACGCCCAATATAGGTATATCGTAGCAAGGACTGAAAGATCCAGCTGAAGCCTACCCCTAAACGACAACGATCGACTATGCTATGAGCACACCCGACTTCTAACTCTATCCAAAGTGTGCTTACAGTCCCCATAAGTATTCAAAGGAAAATCAATATTGTATACAATTTATTGTACATATAACATGCCAATGCCAAAAATCATAACATGCATGACATACAATCAACATTTCAATGTATACAATTTATTGTACGAAATTCAATGCATGTGTAAATAATCGTTTAGACGAACCATCGCACGAAACCAGTCGTTCACGATAAATCAAAGTGATCAAAGTAACAAGAATATGCACAATAATTGGATTGAACAACTCAAACTTTTCTGGTAGAACCACTCACTTTGGGGTTAAGTTCAAGATTCCTCGAAATGTGTGCCTGACCTCGATTCTCGTGTCAGGCGCTCTATAGTTCAACTTTGAGCCTCAATAATACCCTAGATATCATATGTATTCAAAGGAAAATCAATATTTATTTTCCCAATTTTCTCATAAATTTTCTCTAATTTCTTCCTAATTTTCTCTCGATAATTCCAAATAAATACCTCTTCAAGAATTTTTTTTCAAATTTTTCTCCACAAGAATTAATAAAACAATATTATAAGCCTCTGGAATTTTCTGGAAATTTTTCAGATTTTTCTCCTATTTTCTCAAATTTCCATAATTACTTTTCCTCGAGAAAATTTATTTCTCCTTGATTTCCTTCTAATGTCCTCAAATAAAAATCACCAAAACTCATAAAATAAATTTCTTATCCTTTTCAAATTTTCTTAGAATTTTATAAAAATCCCTCATATTTATTTTCCATTTACCTTTCCTTTCAAAAATCCAAAATAATTATCTCCTCAAGAAATTTTCAAGATAAAAATTCATTAAAATAAAATATTCATTTTTCTTGAATTTCTGGATATTTTTTTAGAATTTTATTTCCTTTAATTCTATTTTTTTTTTCAAATTTTCTATATTTTCAGCATTTAAAAAAATATAAAAAATACCTCCGGTCATCTTCTCTGGCGATGGCACATCGAAAAATCGAAGCGACGACACCAGGATGCTCCTCTCCCTTATTCGATCCCAATGGTACCTTTCTTTGTTGGAAAATATCACCGAAAGCCTTCCGATTTGGCCGAAAACAGTCTGTCCAAACCACCTGCCATCGAACTCCGGTGAACAAAATTGACCTCCGATTTAAATTTCGATTGACACGAAACTTTCCAGATTAGCTGCCCATAACCTCGCGACCAAAAGCCCCTTATTAGATTCTTTGATCGATCATTCAACAACCCGATTTAAATACTCCCGCAATATGTATATATATATATATATAGACGGTCGAATATATATATATATATATATGCGAAACACCCCCTATACTACTCCAAAAACTCTCAAAATTTCAAGAATTGCTTTTCACAACTTGGTGAACAAAAGCCCCTTATCCCCGATCTCTGATTCGCTTCCAAATGTGAGAAATCCGAAATAAAATCTTTGATGCAAACCCTCGACAAAAACTCGGTTATTTATAGCCAAATTTGTCCATTTTCTGACAAATCAGAGGCTGTTGCTTCACCCTTACGCAACCTTGGCCCATGCTCGATCATGCCCTGTCGAAGAACAACTGTCCCATGGCCGAATTTGCCTTCAATGATTTGCGGTAGGCGACCATGCCTCACGCTGCAAATCTGATTTTTTTTTTAATCATTACATCTTTTATTATTAAAAAATAACTATAATCTATTCCAAACATTCTCGGGGCACTCGTCAATTATATATCCTTTACATCTAAATTCCAAGGCGTTCCTTAACGACAATTTAGTTTTCAGCCTGAACTGAAGCTGTATAAAAAATTAACTCTGATCCAATTTATTTTGATACTAAATATCCTATCTCGGGAGGCTTAGCAATGACATATTATTTTCCTTTAAAATCTCAGCCTTGGGACATTCCCTGCAGTCAATTCGGCGATTTACTTTTACTATCAGGTCGTTTTTCAGTATTTTAAACTCATCCAAATTACATGGCAATTTCATGAAGATTTGGGGTATTACAGTCCCCCTGCCTAAGGCCTCTTCCCCCCTGAAAAAACCCATGAAGCTGGTTGTTAATCTTGATTGAGAAGAGAGGGGTGGTGACACACTCACGAATCCAACCACAAAACCTAAGTGGGAAGTTCATCAATTGAAGGACAACTAGAAGGAAATCCCATTCCACCGAATCATAAGCTGATGACAAGTCAACTTTCATAGCACACCTCGACTGACCCTCATGAAGGTGGTACTGATGCACTAGTTCCTGGGCCAGTAAGATGTTATCGTGTATGAATCGGCCTGGCACAAACGCAGTCTGGGACTCATCAACCAAATCTGGAAGCATCGTCTTCAGCTTATTCGCTAAGATCTTTGAAATGATTTTATAGACAACATTACAGCATGATCGACCTAAACTAAGTCGGGGACTTTGGATAGGGAACCTTAGGGACTAGGCTAATCACAGTGGCATTGACCTTTCCCAATAAACGACCAGTATCAAAGAAATTCCTAATGGCCTCAACCACATCAAATCTCACCACATCCCAGGCTTTTCTAAAGAACTTGACCGTAAAACCATCAGGCCCTGGGGCTTTATCATCTCCCATACTAAACAGGACCAATTTAATCTCTTCTAGAGTCACAGGAGCTGTGAAGCCCTCCCAACTATCACCAGCCACCTAGTTGACCACATATGGGTCGATATCACTCAAATGGATACCCAACACCCGAGCACTACTCCCCAACAAATTCTGATAATAGTTAACTAGGGTCTCGACTACCTCATCACTTGATTCTGTCGTGGTACTGTTTTCTCTCTGCAGACTCATAATCTTCCCGTGATTACGACGGGCTATCACAGACCGGAAGAAGTACCAGGAGCATCGATCGCCCTCTGTCGACCACTGCACTCGAGCTCTTACTCTAAAAAAATCCGACTCTTGGGATAAGGCAGCCAATAAATTACCATTCAGCTAAGACTCCTTCTGCCTAAGATCAACATCACTAGGGTTATCAATGAGGCTCTGCTAAACCTGGAATAACCTATCCCTAAGCTCGATGACTCTTTCAATAACATGACCATGAGCACAATTAAGGGACTTTAAAGGCCCTTTAACAACCTTAAGCTTACAGACCAGGCGATACATTGGGTAACTGCGTACCACCACGCCCCAGGATGATCTCACTTTGTCAAGAAATAAGGGGTGGTTTGTTAAATGGTTAAGGAAACGAAATGGGCCTCCCCTAGGCTAGATAGGCTCAAACAAGCTAACGACCGTTGGACTATGATCTGATAATAGTTAACTAGTTTTTTTAATAATTTTAGAAAAGAACACTTGAAGAACTTGTCGTTTGAATGTTTGTTTTTGATAAGTAATAAATTCAAGTTGTTATTTTATGTGCCTACTCTAATATATCTTCCAAAGATTACTCAAAAGATGCATTAGTAGTGTGTATATATATATATATATATGATGGTTTAGAGCTTATAAAATATAAATCATATATGCTTTATTCAACTTATATGCATTCTTATAAAATATAAATAAGATATCATGATACTCGATCTAGTGCATCTTTGTGTTATATGTTGTGCTTTGTTGTTGAGCAACATATATTGTGTTTAACTTATTTGCAATCTTCTATGTGTTCTATCTCAGGTAAGTAACAAGTAAGTTATTTGATTTATGTCTTCTCTTGAAACATTCAGTTCTCTTTATTTGGGCACTATATCGTCTGAACATTCATCGAACCTGTAAAGGAAAGGATAATGCTAGACGAACTAATTGGCGGACAACTTGGTGAACAACTCCAACTTCTCGCGATATTTTGATGTCAAAATATCGTGAGAAGTTGGTATATTTGTGAATGTCCGTGCCAAATATTTTTGAATTAATTTTATATTTGCCCTCCCATTTTCAAGCCCACTTCCTCTCTCTTAAAACCATCATCTCTCAAACTCATTGTTTCTCCCCCACTCTTTCTCTCTGAAAACCACCCCATTTCAAACCCATTCTTTCTCAAACCCAACCCTGTAGGTGCAGCGTCCTGCACTGCTCTCACACCTCCGTCGCCGTCAACCCCGCCACCGCTGCTAGCACCGTCGTCTCCCCCTGCTAACACCGCCTGCCGTCGGCCCCCTGCTCGCATAGCCGTCTCCCTTGCCAACATCTCAAACACCACCCGTCGTCGCTGTCGCCGTCACCCCCCCACTGGCCACTGACCACCGTCGCCCACCCCCACACCGCCTCTCGCACTGCCTTGCCCCCACCTTCCATCGCAAGCAACTGCCGCCCAAACTTCACCTACTCTCTCTCATCCTTGGCCTTGAGAGAGGAACGCTCCACTGCTACTCCCATCGCCGTCGCCCCCCCTCCCACGCCGCTCAAACTTCACCCACTCTTTGTTAGGGGTGTACAAGGTGCGGTTTGGTCGGTTTGAATCATTTTCAGTATGCCAAACCGCTAGTGCGATTTTCCAATCAAACTAAATCGCAGTCTGGTTTGAGTGTGGTCAGACCGCACCAAACCACACCACATTTGCGGTCTGATTTGGTGCAGTTTATCGCGGTTTGAAATGCTACTTAAAATCACTAAAAATAATATTTAAAAATAGTAAATAAAGATATAAATATTAATAAATAAAGACAATCAAAGGTAAATAAATAGGAGCAAAAAATAAAGATAAAATAGTGTAAAAAATAAATAGGAGGGGACTACTGATTATTAGATTTTTATAATAATAAATTTTTTATAATTTTTTTTATTATTTTCTTGGGTAGTTCGGTTTTAAACCGAACCGCTAACTGTCCAAACCGCAAACCGTGCGGTTTGGATAGGATCCAAACTGTTTTCGATCGCTAAAAAAAAAATCGATCGGTTTGGTCTAGCCGGTTTCCGCGGTGCACCAGTTTTTTTGAACACCCCTACTCTCTGTTATGTTTTTTTTATTTAAGAAATGTAATTTTAGTACAAAATAAGAGATGATTTTAAGATATAATTGATACTGTTACAATAAGTTAGTATTTAAAGTGATCTTAAATGAGAAAATAAATTATTTAATTATACTTGTGTGATCTTATAATATATATATATATTAATATTAACATTTTTAATAACAACTATCAAGATTGATGTTGTTGCATCTGATTGCAAAATAATAAAAACAAAATTGTTATTATATTTGATCGTAAAATAATAAAAAAATATATTTAATTATATTAGATTTGATCTTAAAAATATTAATTTTACTCAAATCTTATTTTACACTGATTAAAGTAATTTTACCAAGTTATAATTTTACTCCAATCTTATTTTATACTATTCCAATTTTACCAAGTAATTTTACTCCAATCTGATTTAAGTAAAATATTAATCTTATTTTACACTTATTTTACACAAATGTTATAATTTCATAAGTAAATAATTTAAATTAAGTAATTTAATTAATACCCTCAAATTGAAGAAAAATTAATAACAGAGCACGAAATAAGCAAAAATAACACAAACAATATTTTGTACTCAATTGTCAAATATACAATCAAAATAAATTATGTTCTTTCATAATTCAAAATAAATTATATTTTTTAATTTTCATTTCGACAGCTAAATCACCATAAAAAAAACAAAAATAACAACAAAAAAAAAGAAAATCTATAAATATATATAAATGTATATATGTACATGTATGTAAAAAATTAAAATATTTATAAATATATATATAAACGTTGTCTTTTACGGTTGCGATCGAGCCTAACAGTGGCAGTCTGAGCGACGCGGAGGGTCGACGATGGTGGGGCGATCCTTGGGGCGACTGCAGTGTGAGAGCGGTGTGTTGGGAGAGACACGGCAACCTGCAAGGGTTTGAGAGAAAGAATGTGAGAGAAATAGAATGAGTTTGAGAGAGGGTGGTTTTGAGAGAGAGAGAGAGAGTGAATGAAAAAAAGTGAAAGCTGAGAGTAAAAGAGAGAGTGAGAGTTGAGGGTTAATTTGTAATTTTGGCTAAAGAGTTAACTTGTAATTTAAAAAGGTTTGTCAACCAGTTGGTTAAGTTGTTCGTCCGTGTAGCAAGTAACATTATCCTAGAGGAGTTATAGGCATGGCATCTGCTACTGCATCAGATATACTCCAGGTCCCCAAGTCCCGAAAATTGCGTAACCTCGAACTTCAGAATAAAAAAATAAATAAAAATCCCTAAACCAATAGTTTCTCGCAGTTCACTTGACAGACAAGGCGAACCATCCTAACTAACTAGATTGTTATAACAGTGAAACCAATCACAACCTCTTCATTTAATAGTAGAAACACAACCTCGCCTCCGAACATATCAACACCTTGCATAATCAAGCTTCGAATCAAGAAATTCCAAAAAAGCATTCAAAGACGCAAGGGACCGTGCGAATAAGAATTGGAAGAAGAAATTGACCAACCTCACTTGGCTCTGCTTTAGGGTTTCGATTCTTTCTGGAAATCGGCACCCCTCATCTACGATTTCTCAACCCCGACGCTATTATTTTCCGCCTCTTCACTCTCCATTCTCTCTTCCCTCTCTCGCTTTCTCCGGAGAGTGGAAGAAGAAAGGAATGGTGTAATCGGAAAGAACCGGCGCTGTGCCTGCGATGCGATTCTGAGATAAACGAAGCAACGGACCGTCCCCGTCCCACTCTTATGGCGGTGACGATAATAAATTAATAATAATCCCTCTTAAAATACAATTTTTTTTTTATCATTTTGAATGATTATAATATATATCTATTATTAATTAATAAAATATTTAAAATTACAAATAAAATACATTAAATGCATCTTATGCCTCCCCTTACAAAATTTATCAACATTTTCCTATAAATTTATGAATTAAAGTTCAAATTATCTCACTACTTTTTTAATCGCGATCAATTACACTCAATTTTTTATTTATGCCCTTATTAATTTAATACGTTTATTTTGTGGCCATTTAAATCCAAAATAGCTTTCCCTTGACATTCACTTGGCTCAAAGGAAAAAAAAAATTATTGTGCTAAAATAGTTTTTTATAAATATTTTTCTAATAAAAGGTAAAAAAAATTAAAAAGGAGAAGATGTGATTTTTGTAAAATCCACTCCAACGATTTGAAATCTTTAAAATCTCAATTTGGTGATAAACTCACAATTAAGTGCAAGTCGATATCAAGAATGTTGATTTATTCTTCTGATTTTTTTATCTCATTATTGTTGTAAAAAATACAACAATTGAGATTTGTGAAGCGAGAATGCTAGAGTTGTGGTAGAGTAAGGCGGACAACTGGTAGGTGTCTGCTTGTAAAAATATACGCTAAATAGTTCTGGTCTCTGATTATTCGATCGAGGTCGCGAATAAGACCTCATGGGCATTTTCAGTGACTGATTGATCCATCCAGGAGTAACTTTCGGTGTGTTCAGGATATAACTGCACTCATAGAAACAAGTTAGAAAGCATGGAGAGATTTTTCACCTGTGTATGTCCTCTGATACTTAGGTCATTACATGAAGAAAAATAATGCAATAAATAAATGATGTCATTAATGAATATAAAATAGATGTACCTTTTCTAAAGAGAGATGGACTAGTCGTAGTATTTTACCAGACGTCGGGGATGAGCGTGCATGTCATGAGCACTTGGATGGATTTAAGAGGAATTCTCCCCTGAGAGGATTAAACAGCATAGAGAGTCTTCCAAGATAAGATGAGCCTTACGACGAGCTGTCGAAACAGGTTTTTAGCCTCTAGAAGGCTTATCCGAACAAAGTTTCGGGTGGTCAAGAGATGTCTCCAATCATTATTTATCATTCAAGATTTATCCTATTATTTTTAAGAGGGATTATTCCTCATTGAAGATTATAAAACGTTATATAATGTTTGAGGTTTTCTCACATAATTTTAATGAAAAAAAGAGGGGTTTAAGGGTAGCCACGTGGCCTAACCGAGAAGGCCCATATGACTTTGCGTATTTTTAGAAGTCATTAAATGTACTTGGTGAGTTTCGGAGTGATTGAGGGTTTTTGAAAAATTTTAAGCTTAAATGTAATTCTGGAAACTTGGAGCACAATTATCACTTAATGGAATGAGGAGCCTTGCAGAGCGCACAGGGAGGTAGGGCAAGTCCTGGGTTCAATTCTCGGCCAAGGCATGCGCTGGTATTATTTTTCAGCGCGACACGTGGCAGCTTTTGGCTGAGACATGCGATGGCTTATGGGCGCATGGGTGTGCATCCATGCAATAACGCATCAAGGCTCGCCATATTGCAAATAGAGAGGGTCTAGTGGTGACACGTGGTAATATGCGGAGAAGACATGTGGCAACAACAAAAAGGCAAATGGGGTGTCTCAAAAAGGTTATCATAGGTGACATGTGACACTACGCGGAGAAAAGGTACCCGAGAAGTAAACGAGAGCTAACACGTGGCACCACGTGAGAAGAAGTTTCTCAAAAAGAATTGAGAAATTATACATTGTTTCGAAAAGAAATTACAAAATACCTCAAAAAGAATAGAGAAATCGCACATTGTTTCGAAAAGAAATTACGCACTGTTTCGTAAGGAATAGGGAAATCACACATTTTTTCGAAAATAAATTATATAGTGTTTTGGAAAGGAATTAATAACTATCTCGGGATGAAATAAGTCTTCTGAGAAGGAAACTATGGCATTGGGAAAGGTGCCCCAAAAACCCTTTTACTATTCATTTTACTACTCATTTTTCTTTAAAATCATGAATATTTACTTTATAAGCATTATTGATCATTCTCTTACAATTTATTTATAATTTATTTTTAAAAAAAATATTTTCACTTGAAATTATTCATTAGAAATACGCCTACTTGATTTATTGACTAAAAATACTCCAAGTGAACGTTTTTTAAAAAATTTATGGCACAACACTTATATATCATCACCTTCAATAAGACAACACTGCAATACTGCACCAGACTTCAACTACGAAAATTATTATTTTTTAAATTATAAAAAAATATTTTAACTCAATAAATTATAAAAAACTATTTTAAAAAATTTAAAATAGTTATAACAATTATATTAATATAATAAATTATTTTTTTCTTCATTTGAGTCGAGTGAATGCCATGTCCATGCGCTGAAGGAAGACTATTTTGGATTTAATCAGTCACAAAATAAAAATATTGGGCTAATAAGGCTACAAACTAAATTGGGTCCAGTTGATAGCAATTGAAAAAATATGGGCTTAAGGCCATAAATTAAAAGTTGACTTCGATTGGTCGTAGTTAAAAAGGTTGTGGGCTAATTTGAACTTTAATCCTAAACATTGTCGTGCTTAAGATTTTGGGGTTATGAGATAAAATGTAAAAATGGGCTCCCAAATTGGCGAGGGTGCAAAATTGTGACAAAGCAAGAAAGAGACAGTGAGCGAGCCACCGGCCACAAGGGTGAGGCGAGGGTGAGCAACCAAGCAATGAGAAAGAGAAGACGAAGGATGACGGAGCAGCAAGAGAAAAGAGAGGCAATGAGGGGCGAGGGCGATGGAAGGAGTGATGGAGCGAGAGAGGCAAGGTAGCAAACGAATCAACAAAAGCGAGAGAGGGAAAATGGAAGAGATGAAGCTTTGCATAGAAGAAGGGGTGGGCGACTGGACCTAGGCAATGGGCTCTTATAAAAAGGGAGGTTTTCAATTTATGGGCTCCAAATAATCAAATTTTCATGAGCCTTGAGGCAATCGTCTCTAAGATTCATGAAAGGTTCGGCCTGATTCTAAAACTATTAAAAATAAATTTATTTTTTACTTGTAAAGTTTGATTCTCATTAATATAAATTATTTTTTTTCTATATATATGATTAGTGAAACAACACAAAAAATGCAAAAAAAAAAAAAAATTAAAAACTAAAAAGGGCATAAATAATCAATTCTTTGATACTTGCTGCTCAAAGAGAAAGATGTGATAGTGATATAATAAATACGTAATAAAAATTATATTTATATCTTAAAAGACAACACTTTTATATAAACAAACTAAAGAATTAATACGGACCAATATGATCTCATAAAAATTGTTGGTTTGATCTTCTAGATAAATTGTCCAAATCAATTATTGGCCTAGGCTTAGGCTGGAGCCCTTCTTTGTACTCCTTATTTAGATAGCTTTAGTTTAGGTTTTTGAGTAACCCTAACCCTGTAGGCCTCGTTTGGTTGAACCTTCAAATTAAATTTGAATTGTCGTAAACTTAGAATTTTGCTCCCAAAATTGAAAACCCCTAATTAATTGATTATATATATATTTAATCATTTATTGAAATAAACAATTTTGTATCAAACACCATGTTTATTTTTTATTTTTCAAATTAAAATATAAAATTCTCAAACAACATATTTACTTTTTTTATTTTTGAAACCAAAATTAAAAATTGAAAATAATTCCGACTAGATTAATTTATCCTAATGCAGTATTAATATTAATAAAGCAAGGAATATTTTTATAAAATATTATATATGTTATTTCCTTAATTGAGATATGTACAGAGTTTTTTTAAATAATATTTTGTTGATATTTAATTCAAAAATAAAAACTTATTAGGTAAACAAGATTTGGATTTATATCTCTTGCATGTAAAATAATATCAATTACGCTAGTACACTCAAAATAGTCTTTATATAAATTTTGTTAAAAAATCAAAAAAATAAAATTCAACTATTAAATATATATTTTAATTTATATATGAATAATAAGGACAACATCTTAATATATATATATATATATATATATTTCACCCATATTACTAGCTAGGGAGTGTTCGGTCATTTTAAATTGACTTTAAACTAAATTAGATTGGGATTAAGATTTTTAAATTTTTAGACTAAAAACTAGGCTGGTTAGAGTTAAAGACCAGACTAGACTGGTTCGGTTTGATCCTAACTGGTCAATAATATTTTTTCTATTTTTAATATATATATTTTAAAAATATGTATATATTATATATAAATATGTATATAATATATTAAAATTTAACATATTATATATTAATAATAAATTAATTATCTATTTTGGAGTGGTTCAAAATTGAATCGAATTAAAAATCAATTGAACCATGCAGGTGAATCGAGAACTAGATAGAAGTTTAAGCAACCTAAAATTAAAATAATTAATTAACCGAAATTTGGACACCAAGCATGAGGCTCATGGCCCTTAATTATAAAGTTTATAAATACTATAAGTTGATTATTTTTAATTCGAATCCTACTTATCTTTTACAATTCAGGTTACCAAATGTTTTTAAATGTCTTTTAATAAATTAATTATGATTCCTAATTTTATTAGGGAATGAGTTTTAGTACCTTAAATTTTAAATTATAAATTTTGATATTATTTCTTAATAATAGTCAATTAAATCGACATAACTTGAGGTAAAGTAAAATAAATATAAAAACAAATAATCCAAGAACAAAATTAGAGACGCACAAAAATAACGTTGTTGAATAAATTGTCGAACATGGATAAGATTTTATTAGGTGAATTACATGTTATAAAAGAAATAAACTTTATTTCACGATCGAAAATCTCATTCTTTTTATTAAAAAAAAAACAAAAATCTTACACTTAGTTAAGAGGGTTGAACCATTTATTCCAACTCTTTTTCGATAAATGTTGGTTGATGGTATATTTAATTATAGTTTTATATGATTCAGGGTATTTTTTTCTATTTATCCCTTTGAATTTCATATTTAAAGTTGCGATTGATTAGATTTAATATATTTCTTATGTATCCATAGGTGCTATATTGAATTTTGGACTTGAATTATATTTTGAATAAATTTATATTGATTAAGTCATCTCCATTATGTTGTTATTAGGAAATACGACTATTTTCGAATTTAGATATTCCAAATCATTCTTGCAAGAGATTCGAACCCTTTTTTTTTTTTTTTGATCATTCATTAAAAAAATTAATTCTCTTCATAAAAAATAGGAGGTAGAGCTAAGAAAGATTTAATTTTCAATTCATGCATAGAGTTGAATACCTCATTCAAGAATTATTTTTGATCCAATCCATATATAGATGTATCATTTTTTGAGGTCTTTCTTTTAATTCAAAATCATGGTGTCATATATATCCTCCTCACACAAATATTCTACCATAATAGGTATTCAAGAATTATTACATGAAATTTTAATGAATTTAAAAGAAATTATATTAAGAAGTAATCTAAATAGAACTTGTGACGCGTCGATTAACTTGTGTCAAGGGCTCTGGATATGGAAATGGTCAAGATATCATTTCACTGCCTGATGTGAAAATCATTGATAATACACAACATATATATGATTAGCTAGACTGAACCAATTGATTTGCGTGTCGGATTACAAATTGTATAATGCAAACCATCCTAATTCAATCTCATTCTTTTTATTAAAAAAAACAAAAACAAAAATGTTACACTTAAATTGACCAAAGATTTTTATAATGCAAACCATCCTAATTCAATCTCATTCTTTTTATTAGTATTTGTAGAGGGAATAAGATATGCTAGATATATCCTATTTGAATTTATTGAGTTTTGAATTGATTATAATAATTCTTTCTTTATCATATGGTAGCTTTCTATTATTTAAATTAGAATCTAAGACGATCACAATTAATAAACTTCAATGTAGCAACAAGAAGATGAAAATTTAGAAATTAGACAAAGATATATGAAGATGAAAATTTAGAAATTAGACAAAGATATATCAACGTAAAAAGAACAAGTTTATATATATATGATAAATAAAAAATATTTATCTCTTTTGATAACAACATGACTATGTCCCATTGGGACTGAATTCACCGAATGGGTTGGACCCAATTAAAATTAATTAGTAACAGGTACGTATTAGTTGTTAATTCATGGCACGAAGCACGTTAATCTTTGGATTCTGGTACCAAAAATCATGAAGATTGTGCAGCTCAAGATCGAGCATCCTCAACTTTGGCTGCCTTAATAACGTAAATTAACAAGACATGCATATCTCCCACAAAGCTTGATTTGTCTGTGCCTTTCCCTTTAATTTTCTAATCAACAACCCTAGCTAGCTGCATGGGTTGCCCAGCTGTCGGATCTGGGTGCTTTAATTTAATCATGTTGGGACTGTATACTGACTTTAGTGCTGTTCATTCATGGGTGGCGGCTGTGATGAACGAACTTGTTACTTGTCTTGGCATTTTAGTTCTGTGTCCAACACTATAACCTAGTAATGCCCACGTTAGGGCAACAGAACAAAGGAATGGAATCATTCTTTTCTCTCCGGCAGCTTCTTTTTCTTTTCTGGGGTTTTGAGAATACTCATTGATATTGGTATCAATTAGTAAGGAAGGAAAGTATAGCTATGTGTATGCTATGTACTGCCATGCCCACATGATCGATTGAATTAATTAATCTGTTGAAGAGATGATAGACACAATAGGTTTAGGGTTAGTTAATAGAGGCTGTGATTTGTTGGATGAAGATTTCGGATCTAAATCCAGCAGCAGTACTGCCCGGAATTAATCTTTTGACGGTCAAAAGGAAAAGGTGAGATGTTGTGGGGTCTGAGAAAGGCTTTAATTTGATAGGCTAGGACGCTTCAACTTAACGTTGTGGGGGGTTTTGAACTTGACTAGAAGCAAAGAAGCGGATTCAGCTGTCAACACTGGTAGCTTGCTTTATTCCGTTGCCCGGACATGGCTATATAAAGGCCAAGCCCGGATTGCAAGTAGAAGCACCACAAGCCCTCCTCTCCTCCTTCCCCAACACCCAGATTTCTGCCTTGACTTCCCGCAATAGCAGCAGCAACTTCTTCTTGCCATGGCCAGCAAGTTGACGCCGGTGCAGGCTCCACTCAACAGAAATGATCCCCAACTCATCCGAAACGATCCCCAGCTCACCAGGAGTGACCAGCAACTCATCAGGACTGATCCCCAGATGATCAGAACCGATCCCCAGCTCACCAGGAGTGACCAGCAACTCACCAGGACTGATCCCCAGATGATCAGAACCGATCCCCAACTCATCCGAAACGATCCCCAGCTCACCAGGAGTGACCAGCAACTCATCAGGACTGATCCCCAGATGATCAGAACAGATCCCCAACTCATACGAAACGATCCCCAGCTCACCAGGAGTGACCCGCAACTCATCAGGACAGATCCTCAGATGATGAGAGCCGATCCCCAGCCGATGATCAGAGCTAATCCTCCGCAGCTGCTTGGATCGAGTGCGCCGCTAATGGTCGACCCCAGCAAGTACATGCCAGTCACTGCGGCTTCCACCCAGCAACAGGTGATGATAGGTACCGGTGACCGGAGCATGTTCCTGGCGTCCGAGGACAGCTACACGATGAAGCAAATTCAGGAAATTCATCGCCCAGATGGCCGTGAAATAGACGTCAAACCTCTTTTTCAACTTGTTGAGGATATCCTTAGCCGCGCCTCCGTGTTCCCTACTCAGGAGATGATTGTGACGGTAGAGGAAATATTTCTCCGACAAATTAATGAATTGGATCCATCTCCTTCATGTTATATATACAATTTTCTTGTGATTTCCACTTCAGGGCATGGACAGAAGCCAGGTGGAACAGGTGGAGGACAAATACAATCAAGCAGTGGTCATTTCCATGCTCGAGGGGCTGGCCCAAGTCATTGATCGGATCTCGGTCCAGGTTACATGAAAAAAAGTTCCAATTTTCATATTATGATACATGAAAAATACAAAATTAACAATATTCAATTTCATTACTTTTACGTTTCCAGATAGCATTTAACTCTTTCTCTGGCATAGACGGGCATGAAACGACCGTCTCTCTACTTAAGATGCTAGCCAGCTATCCATGGGATGCTAAGCTTGTGCTAACCTTAGCGGCCTTTGCTTTGAACTACGGAGAATTCTGGCTCCTCGCCCAGATTTACTCATCAAACCAACTCGCCAAATCAGTGGCAATTCTTAGACAATTGCCAGTGATCATGGAGCACTCCGGCTCACTGAAAAGCCGGGTTGATTCGCTTAACGTTCTGATTAAGGCCATCTTGAACTTAGCAAGGGTCGTTTCAGCTTTCAAGGGGCTACCGCCGACATATATTACACAGGATGTGCCCGCCATGTCCGCCGCTATGGCCACCATGCCAACCGCCGTCTACTGGTCCATCAGAAGCATCATCGCTTGTGCTGCACAGATTGCAAGCCTCAGTAGCATGGGCCATGAGTATGTTTTAACTAATTAATTATTGCATCTGAAGTCTGTATAGAATAAAAACCCAAAATTATTTAGTAGTTATATATCCATAACTACTATGTACAGCATTAAACTAGCTAGGTTTATAATGGCCATATGATCATTTCAGGTATTTAGCAACCACCACAGAGTCATGGGAGTTGTCGACCTTGGCTCATAAGATCAACAACATACGCGACCATCTTCAAAAGCTATTAGATATTTGTTACAGTCTTCTGGGTAAGTAATAGTATTAACCAATCTAAGGTTTATGGTAATTACAATTAATAGATGCATTTGTGGCCCCGCTAAATATTATCATTAATTGTTTTTTGGGTGTAGAGGAAAAGAGAGACGTCGAAGCTTTTCAGTCATTGGTGCAGATCTTGGACATGATCCACATAGATAACATGAAAGTTCTTAAGGCATTGATTTACACCAAGGACGACATTTTACCACTTTATGATGGAAGTGCTAAAAGAAGGGTCTGTAACACTATACACGAGTCACTCTACAAACAGCTACATCATCATTAATATTAATATTAATTTGGATTAATTTCTATGATATGTTTCTTGTGATGGAGAAATTAAGCTCTTTGGTTGCTATTGTTGAAAACAGGTTAGTCTTGAAGTTTTGAGGAGGAAGAACGTTTTGCTACTCATATCAGGGCTTGAGATCTCTGAGGACGAACTTTCAATTTTGGAGCAGATTTACAGGGAGTCTCGAACACAATCAGTGAGGATGGACACTCTGTACGAGGTCGTGTGGATCCCGATTGTGGACCACTCTTTACTGGGGATAGATTCTATCCAAAAGAAGTTTGAGAGCCTACAATCCACAATGCCTTGGCACACAGTGCACCACCCTTCGATTATCGATCGAGCTGTGATAAGGCTAGTGAAGGAGAAGTGGCACTTTAGGAACAAGCCTATCCTGGTGGTTCTCGACCCGCACGGAAGAGTGGTGAGCCCCAATGCCATCCACATGATGTGGATTTGGGGAAGCAATGCCTTTCCCTTCACCAGTTTCAGGGAAGAAACGCTTTGGAAGGAGGAGGCTTGGAGGCTTGAGTTGCTCGTTGATGGCATCGACCAAACAGTTCTCGACTGGGTAATTAGCTCGACTTCATCTTCGTAGCTAGCTATTTATATATATATATATATGCATAATAGTTCAGTACCATTAATTGTCACATTCGAGAAAATCAATCAAAACCCACAAATTTTTATGTTTTGTTAACCAGAGCAAAGAGGGAAAATACGTATTCATGTATGGAGGGGATGACATTGAGTGGATCCGGAGATTCACAAGCAGAGCAAAGGCGGTGGCGAAAACTGTTGGAATCCCACTTGAGATGGTAT
Source organism: Diospyros lotus (assembly GCF_014633365.1). Lineage (NCBI taxonomy): Eukaryota > Viridiplantae > Streptophyta > Magnoliopsida > Ericales > Ebenaceae > Diospyros > Diospyros lotus. The sequence continues at coordinate 1,349,318 of NC_068343.1, read as the reverse complement.
ACGTCGGAAAGAGTCACAAGAAGGAACAAGTCCGGCGGGTGACCACCGTCATTGAGGCCGAGAATTTGAGCTACGCATGGCAGGAGCTAATGGTATGGTTCTTCTGGACCCGGTTGGAGAGCATGCTCTTCTCCAAGATTCAGCTCGGGAAAGTCGACGAACACGACCAGATGATGCTAGAGATAAAGAAGCTTCTAAGCTACGACAAGAGCGGAGGCTGGGCGGTGCTCAGCCGGGGATCGGAAGTCGTCGTCAACGGCCATTTCACCACCATGATGTCCACCGTGGTGGAGTTCGACAAATGGAAGGATCGGGTGGAACTTGATGGGTTTCCTACCTCGTTCAAAGGTTACCACGACAAGCTTGTGAGAGATACTCATCCTTGCAGCCGCTTCGAGTTCCCGATCTCCACCGGGAGGATCCCGGAGAATCTGAAATGCCCCGAGTGCCAGCGCTTCATGGAGAAATTCGTCACCTTTGCTTGCTGCCACGATGAAGATGCCATAGCCGCTCTCTACTGATGATATGAATAAGGCTTTTGCCTTACTATATATATATATATATATATATACAACCATATATAATAAGATTTGTGTGTTTAATGTAACGCCAAGGCCCCCACTTCTTTGTACTCCTTATTTGGATGGCCTTAGACTCAGTTTTTGAATAAGCTTAGGCCAACCCTTCAGTGAAATAAACTTTCAAATTAAATTTGAATTGCTATAAACTTAGAATTTTGCTCTGAAAATTGAAAACTTCTAATTAATTGAATTATTGTTTATATTTAATCATTTAGTGAAATAAACAATTTTTGTATCAAACACTATGTTTAGTTTTTATTTTTCAAATTAAAAATTTATATAAAATTCTAAAACAACATATTTACTTTTTTATTTTTTATCGGTAAACAAGATTTGGATTTATATCTCTCACATCTAGCATAATATCAATTATGGTAGTGCACTCAAAATCGTCTTTATGTAAATATTATTAAAAAATAAGAAAATAAAAATCAACTATTAAATTTGTTTTTTATTTTATATGTGCATAATAAGGACGACATCCTAATATATATATATATATATACTTCTCCCATATTATTGTTCAGTCATTTTAATATGACCCTATACTAAATTAGATTAAGATTAGAATTTTTAAAATTTTAAACTAAAAACTAGACTGATTTGAGTTAAGAGAAGACTAGACTGGTTCAATTTGATCCTAACTATTTTATAATATTTTTTTGGCTTAATATATCTTAAAGTCTCTCAACTATTAAAAAATATGACATTGAATCTCTCACCTAAAAATCTCAAGATTCGATTTTTAAACAATTAAAAAGATATTTTTTTAGCCATTATCGTCAATGCGAGTAAACGATTACGTTATATTTGTCCCAAACCTATATACACACACATATATATATATACATATACACATGTCTTTGTATATATATACATATACACAAACACAACAGGGCTGCGGCCATGGCAGTCATCGCCAGCCGCCATGGTTGCGACCCTCACCCACCCCCCAATATACATAAACATACAACACACATATGGCCGCTATGAACGCAGGCATCACCCACTCGTCATGGCAACCGTGATGAATGCGACCATCGTTGCGAGAAAGAGAGAGAGAACTGGGTAGGGGTAGGTGATGGGCTATACAGTATATATATATATATATATATATATAGAGAGAGAGAGAGAGAGAGGGTCACGGCCATGGCAGTCACCGCCAGCTTCCATGGTCGTAGCCATCACCCATCCCCCCAACCATGGACGTGGCTGACTGCACTCTCACCCTGCAATTAAAACACAAAACAAAACACAATAAAAATTTTATATTTTTTTTATTTATTTAGGTGAGAGGTTTATACTCGTCAGTGTACGAGTGCAGTTGTAGTCCAAATTTAAATTTATACTTTCTGGATAAGTCCAGGTTGTCCACTGAGAGATTTATTTATGGCAAAAGAAAAAGAATGTCACACACACACACACGCATTTAGAGGATGGATAAAATGATTTTTTTATGGTTTTTTAGATAACAAATACTAGAAAATAAAACAAGACAGAAGTTGAAATAAATACTGAACGTGAGGATATGAAATTGGATAGTACTTGAATTAAGACAATTTCAGTGCTAACCCGTTGATTCCCAAATTTTAGCATAAAAGATTAGCAACATTAATTTAATTTCAGATATGAGGATTTGTTTTTAAATGCAATTAAAGATAATGATAGCTCTAGTTTAAGCAATCCCCATACATGATATGCGGGATTCTAATTTAAGAAACTACCATAAATTCAATTACAATTAATACACAAAACAACTAAATTAATCATCCGGGTTTGGGTATGATAGCGTTTCCAGTTCTAGTAACTCTCATGCATGACATGAAAGCTCTAAGTTAGGCTTACGCTCCAATCCAAACCTAGTGATTTTTCAATAATCAAAACACACTCATATTGAAGTTTAAACTAATGTTACTCATTTAAAGCGTAGCTTTATTTGGGAATCATTGGCGTTGGACACTGTCCTTGCCTTAACCCAAGATTAGATTTAGCTACTCATCTCCATTAAATTAATTGACAGGAATTTAAATGACATAATTTAAATAACATAATTTAAATGACAGAATTTAAATGACAGGAATTAAAATAGAAGAAACTAACCGGCCATTTAGGCGGTAGATAATTAAAATACAAGAATTAAAATTGCAAGAATTTAAAGGCATAAACTAACCGTCCATTTAGGCGGTGAACAATTAAATGACAAGAATGAAAATTGCAGAAATTTAAAGGCACAAATTAACCGGCCATTTAGGCGGTGAATAATAAAGTAATAATAAATGACATAAGAATTTAAAAGAAGAAAGGAAGAAGTAAGATCACAAGAGAGAATACTAAAGAAAAGGGGAAAGAACAAGAACAATTCTCAAAGAGAGAATTATAAGGAAACAACTAAACTTTGATTCAAGAATAATAATCACACTTACAAATGCAATCAAGTGAGCTATTTATAGGCCACAAGATGCAATACAAACCACACAATTTCAATTATTCAATTAGACATAATTATATCTAATGGGTACTCACACACTTAAAGTTAAATGGATTTTAGCTATAATACACACCTAATATTAAATGGATTTTAGCTAAAATACATACCTAATAAAGCACTCATAAAGTTAAATGGATTTTAGCTATAATATCCACCTAATAGTTAAATGGATTTTAGCTAAAAAACACACCTAATAAAGCTCTCACATAAAAAATGAAAATAGATTTCTATAAATTGGTTTTTAATCTTCATTAGGATTAAAAATAATCCTTGGGCCTTCTCAAAATAATATTTTCCATGGGTTGTTCAAATTGGGCCTTAATTCTTCATGGGCTTGAATTCTTCATGGACTTGATTTCTTCATGGATTTGATTTCTTCATGGATTTGAATTCTTCATGGACTTTAATTTTTCATGGGCTTGATTTCTTCATGGATTTGAATTCTTCATGGACTTTAAGTCTTCATGGGCTTGAATTCTTCATGCCTAAAAAAAAAAAATAATAATAATTTAATGTTATTAATAAATTATTTATTATATATATGTATTACACATGGCACATATATATATTAGATTATATTATATATATATATATTACATGCATGCATATAATGATGTATATGTATTATACATAATTTTATATATTATTATTATTATTATTAAATTTTACTTTAAAATTTCATTTCATTCATTTTTCAATTTAAACTTGCATATAACCATAAAATATATATTAATATCTAATTTAAACTATTTTTAAGATCAAAAGAAGGGTATAATTATAACAAAATTTTTATAAAATTAACCACTAATCATACCCCCCAACTTAAACATTGCTAGTCTCTTAGCAATCAGATTATACACCTACCAAACTTTATTCACAATAACTGTATGAATGTAAAAATTTCAAATTCGAAACCGAAATGCATAAAATTAAATAAATAATTTAGCATTCTAAATCAGATTTTTGGTTAAAGGTCATACAATCTCAGGAATGGAAATTAGGATAACCAACACACAGACTTACTCCCTCGAAGTTTTGACTTCAAATCTCACTATGGATTTTCTCTCCAATAAAAAGGATTCCTCAGGTGTACACACAAAGGGGTGCACCGTTATAAGAGTAAATGCAGAACAAGTTCAAAACTCGGTGCCATCCCAAATACAAGGAACGTATTTTCATGAAAGAACAAGGAAATTGACATAGCTTCATGATTGGAATAATGCTCTAGATGAGTAACTTCTGAATTTAAACATGATTCCCTACTCCAAACTCGAATTCTGAGATCACACGATTTATAGCATCAAAAGGGACCAGACTGGGTTGTAATGGGGCTATAAGGTTAATACGGGTTGTCAAAGAAAAGGTAGAGTGTGCAAAGGGTGTGTCGGGATTTTTTTTTTTTTAGCATTTATTTTGAAACAGTTATGCTGAATAGCTAAGAGAATTTGCCCCCTTTTTTTTTTCTTTTTCTTCTTTTTTTTTTCTTTTTCTTCTTTTTTTTTCTCTTTTTTTTTCCTTTTTCTCTTTAAATATGAAAATAGAAAGACAGATTAATTCCCAAAATCACACTAGGTTGGATAAAATTCATATGGTTATGGGTTAACCGAGAGTAACGAAAGAAATTGTACTACAAATGGCTCAAATGGGATAGCAAGGGAGGTTAATTTAAAGAAAGAAAAAGGTTTAATAGGCTCAAACTGAAAGAAATTGATCCCCCTATCATGCTTCTCAGTCATCTAAGTCGAAGTTTGAAACCAGTCAAATTCATCCGCTATCATACTAGACATTCAAAGCGAATTGATATTTTGAAGCCATTGAAAAGATAAGATAAACAAGAGAGCATATTTAGAGTAAGTGTTATTTCACTCAGAATTAACGGTTATTAGGCTCAAACACTTACTTGGGTAATAGTCTCCACTTCTGTTGAGGGATCATACAGTGTACTAATCAACTAATTACTGTTACCTTTGACTTTATGACCGATAACCAATTTCTAAATTTGAATCCCTGATGAATGCAAATTACTTATTCTAATGCATATACGTTTTCAAATAAGAAATCAATGCATTCATGTTTCGTATTGCAAACTTAGCCGGCTATCAGTGCATAACTTCAAAGCTTTAGGAATAGCATTATTTAAAACACATAATTTTTTTTTTATTTTTTTATAAGAGTAGATAAAGACAATCAATTCCCACAAGACTACAAACTAGTAATTACAAACTCACAGTTAAATATAAACCAGATGATTCATGACTAGACCTTACACCCCCCAACTTGAATTGCAGTAATAAATTAGGGTTGTTAGGAATACCTGTAACTCCACAAGTCCATAGATTTGCTGTGAACTGCTAAAACTTAAACAACAAATGAGCATACCATATAGATATATATTTATATTTTCACACCAAAATAAAAATTTCATGCAAGTCATAAGATAAGCAAAATGCGTCTCAAGAGTACAAAAAGTACTCCTTACTCAGCCATCTTATCAAAGACTTTGCTAACAACATTCCACAGTTTTGTTTTTTGTTTTTTATTTATTTATTTTTTATTATTATTTTTTTTAAGAACACAACCAAGAAAAATCCTGCAAGTTGTACAATAACTAGATGCGTCTCAAGAGTACAAAAAGTACTCCTTACTCAGCTATCTTAATAAAGAGCATTTCTCACAGTGATAAATCTAAGTTAATCGGACCCCTTTGGCGCTTGTTACTAATTGCCTTAGACCAGTCTATCCGAGGCTCATGAGGATCGTACTGTGGAACATAAGCATGTAATTTCTCTAACAGCTTATCAATGGTGGATGCAGAAATGAGAATCTTTCTTGCTGAACGAGAAATGAACTGTTGGTCCACAGCCTGATCAAGAAAAGAGAGTAACCCATCGAAAAAATGGTTAACATTTAAAAGTCCAATGGGTTTGGTATGGAGATTACTCTTGGCCCAGGAGATTATACAAAAGATTTCTTCAAGTGTTCCAAAACCTCCTGGTAAAGCAATGAAGGCGTCTGACTGATAAATCTTACAAGCCATACGCTCAGACATAGAAGTCGTTTCTATAAGTTGACCGCGTGTAATCCCAGAAATATGTGGTTCAGCTAAAGGGAATGGCATTACACCTACCACAAATGAATTTCCAAGATGTACAGCTTGTGAAACATAACCATTCAATCCACGACTTCCCCCTCCATATACCAAATTAATTTTTTTCTCTCCTAATTTTTTGCCTAGTTCGCTTGCTGCAAGTGCGTAACAAATATCACTCCCAAGTTGAGAGCCACAAAGTACACATATGGTTTTGATTCGACGAACTAACTGACCTTCCATGTTTGTTCCTTTTGTATGCCCTGGAAAGAGATTTAGCGATCAAAAGTAGCTATACAACAATTCAACAAGAAATAAATACAAACAAAAATCATGCGTATGTATAAGTAGTTGTGATTGTGGCTCACATCTTCCTCTGGTTTTACGTCCAGAAACGGCTTAAACACTTTCTATGAAGCGGGGATAAGCTTCCCATCCAATTTTCTTATAGATTGGCAAACATGGTCGTTTTTAGTCAGATTCCCAAGACTATAGCGTTGGTGGTCACTTCTGAACTGGGTCCATAAAGCAAGAAGTTCTCTTTGCACTATTCCACACGGATGCGTCTCAAGAGTCAATCGGATATCATCCAGAGACTCCTTACTCAGTTCATCCTTTATGAAACTAATTTTATCTTCTCGATTTATGGACATAAACCCCACAGATTTGCATCGTGTGTTACAGGTCCATCGAGCACATTTGTAACAACCATTCACTCTTTTCGCTCTTCTTTTCTTCGCAAAACTACTCTTCCCTAAGCCTGGAAAATGCTTAAAACTAGGTGAAGTTTCACCAGCTAATCGAACTTTTGCTTCGATCAGCCAACGAATATCTTCAGGGATGTTATTAAGCATCAACAACCTAAGTCTTTCACACCTAGCAACATAAATTTTTTTCAAATCATTCTGCGGGAGAGATGGATAGTACTTGTGAATTTTTGAGAGATAAAGATCCATTTTTTTTTTTTTTTTTTAAACTATACTAAGAAAAAAAAAAGTAAAGAACTATAAACTTTACAAAAGGGATGAGAGTACCTGATCGGAGAATAACACAAAAGAGAGAAGACTGAGCTCAAGAAGGGTGGCTTGCCTTATACAGATATGGAGTCTCTTATAGAGCAATGACCATCACTATTTTACACTCGGCTCGAGGCATGCCATAATTACAGGGTTATGCTTGGCGTCTCTTTTTCAACGCTTGGTGCCTCATTTTTCAACATTTGGCAGTGTGCCTTATCCTTTATAGGGCAGTGTGATTGCACTGCCCAAGAAAAGATAGCTACCACCAGCGTTAATTCTGTCTCTCTCAATTCAATTTTTTTTTTTTTTTTATTATTTTATTATTTTTTTAATTTTTTTTTATTCTTATTATTATTATTATTATTATTATTTTTGATTTTTTTTTTTTAATAAATGTTTTGTTTTAGGGGCCCAATAAAATCATACATACCACACAAGACAATATTATCGAGTCTAACAAAATTATTTGCACAATAGATCAGTTTCAAACACCAATAAAATCAAGTACACCTTACCCCCCAACTTAAATTGCGCATTGTCCTCAATCGACAATAAAAGGATAGAAGATAGGCATACCTGGTGGTCTTCAATGCATGAACTCGTATGCAAAAAAAATTTTATTTAGACTGCACACAGAGAAACACTATTTGAATCAAAGTTAATTAAGTAATGCAGAAAATGAACAACTTATATATATAATTCTTTATTATTTTATTTTATTTTTTTCTTTTTTTTATTTAATTTTTTTATTTTTTTTTTATTTTTTTTTTTCAGATCTATAAACATCCATTTAACCTAAATGGAAAGGTGGTCTTTTAACGTCAGATTCCCAGACGATAGGAAACTTTCCCTACTCATCAGATGATGATGGATCATCTAAATCCACAACTCCTTCATTCTCCTCAACACTACCCTGGTATGGTTTCAACCTATGACCATTGACTGTTAGAAGCTGTCCTGACTCCGGATTTTCTATCTCAAATGCCCCATATCCTGAGATGGACTTGATTACAAAGGGGCCGACCCATCGAGACTTCAATTTTCCTGGGAATAGATGCAATCGAGAATCATACAAGAGTACCCGTTGCCCTACCTGAAAGCTTTTTCGAATGATGTGCCGATCATGTAACTCTTTCATGCGAACCTTGGCCAATCTTGCATTTTCAAATGCTTCATTCCGAATTTCTTCAAGTTCATTCAATTGGAGCTTCCTGGATAAGCCTGCTTCAGTTAGACTCTTGTTGATCTTATGAATTGCCCAATATGCTTTATGCTCAATTTCCACCGGCAGATGACAAGATTTACCGTATACTAGCCTATAGGGAGACATTCCCAAAATTGTTTTGTAAGCTGTCCTGTACGCCCAAAGAGCGTCTACTAGTCTTAAGGACCAATCCTTACGATTAGCAGCAACAGTCTTTTCCAATATGCGCTTAATCTCCCTATTGGCTAGCTCGGCTTGACCATTGGTTTGGGGATGGTATGGTGTTGCAACCTTATGCAGTACACCATATTTCTTCATTAATCCTGCCACAACTTTATTACAAAAATGGGAACCCCCATCACTGATGATTGCTCGTGGCATCCCAAATCGACTGAATATATTTTCTTTCAAAAATTTCACGACAGTCCTATGGTCATTTGTTCTGGCCGGGATTGCTTCTACCCATTTGGACACATAGTCAACAGCAAGTAAGATGTATTCATGACCAAATGAATTGACAAATGGGCCCATAAAATCCATACCCCAACAGTCAAAAACTTCTAACACTTGGATCGGATGTAATGGCATCATGTTTCTCCTTGACAGACTTCCTAACCTTTGACATCGATCACAATTTGAACAGAACTTGTACACATCCTTGAACAGTGTCGGCCAATAAAATCCACTCTGAAAAATTTTTGCAACTGTTTTCTTGACAGAAAAATGGCCTCCACATGCAAGAGTATGACTGAAATTGATAACACTTTGTTGCTCATGATCGGGTATGCATCTACGGATGATTTGGTCAGGACAATACTTGAAGAGGTAGGGCTCATCCCAAAAGAAGGTTCTGACTTTTCTGAAGAATTTATGCCTATCTTGCTTGCTCCAATGGTCTGGGATCAGACCAGTTGCCAGGTAGTTCGCAATGTCGGCATACCAAGGGACAACAGATGATGCACGAATAACATTCACTTTAAACAGTTGCTCATCAGGGAAATTGTCATGAATTGGTTCATCAAATTGTGTGAGATCTTGACTTGGAATCCTTGACAAATGGTCAGCCACCACATTTTCTACTCCCTTCTTGTCTCTGATTTCAATGTTGAACTCTTGCAGGAGTAAGATCCATCGGAGCAGACGGGGTTTTGCATCTTGCTTTGTGAACAAATACTTCAGAGCAGCGTGATCAGTAAAAATGATCACTAGTGACCCTACGAGGTAAGATCGAAACTTGTCCAGGGCAAAGACAACTGCTAGTAACTCTTTCTCTGTAGTGGTGTAATTCTTTTGTGCCTCATTAAGAGTTTTGCTAGCATAATATATCACATGAGGTTTCTTATCCTTCCTCTGCCCTAACACAGCTCCTGCCGCATAATCACTAGCATCGCACATAAGTTCAAACGGGAGGGACCAATCAGGGGACTGAATGATAGGTGCTGAAATGAGTGCATCTTTCAATTTATCAAAAGCATTTTGACAGGCAGGACTCCATTCAAACGGAACATCTTGAGACAACAAATGGCACAAGGGTCTTGTTATAGTGCTAAAGGAAGCAATGAATCTCCTATAAAACCCTGCATGTCCCAAAAAACTTCTGATGTCTTTCACATTCCTAGGGATGGGGAGTTTTTGAATTGTTTCAATTTTTGATCTGTCTACCTCCATCCCCCTAGATGAAACGATGTGCCCCAAGACTATGCCCTGTTTCACCATGAAGTGACATTTTTCCCAATTGAGTATCAGATTTGTTTCCTCACATCTTGCTAAAACCTTTTTCAGATTCTCCAAACAGGCCTCAAAGTTACTTCCATAAACAGAAAAGTCATCCATAAACACTTCAACAATTTGCTCAACCATTTCACTGAAAATGCTCATCATACACCTTTGAAAGGTGGCTGGAGCATTGCATAACCCAAATGGCATGCGCCTGTATGCAAATGTCCCAAATGGACATGTGAAAGTTGTCTTCTCTTGATCTTCTAGTGCAATTTCTATCTGATTGTACCCTGAGTACCCATCTAAGAAACAATAGTAGGCTTGGCCTGCTATTCTCTCCAGAACTTGATCCAAGAAAGGCAAAGGAAAATGATCTTTCCTTGTCACAGAATTGAGCTTTCTATAATCAATGCACATACGCCATCCTGTCTGGATGCGCGTGGGAATCAATTCATTGTTCTCATTTTTTACAACAGTGACTCCAGACTTTTTGGGTACTACCTGTGTTGGACTTACCCACTTAGAATCAGAGATTGGGTAAATTATTCCAGCATCCAATAGCTTAAGCACTTCTTTTCTGACAACTTCTTTCATGTTGGGATTTAATCTCCTTTGCATTTGCCTAACTGGTTTTGCTCCTTCTTCCAAGAATATCTTATGAGTACATATCAAAGGGCTAATACCTTGCAAATCTGAAATGGTCCATCCTAATGACTTCCTGCGTGCTTTTAGAACTTCTATCAATTGTTGCTCTTGCTGAGGTGTCAAACTTGAAGAGATCACCACTGGGAATGCTTCCCCTTCTCCTAGAAAGACATACTTCAAATCACTGGGCAATGGCTTTCTCTCAGGCGTGGACTGATGGCTATCAGGGGCCATGAGCTTACTGTCCAAGTTTCTTAATGGCTCTAAACCAGGCATCCATGTAGGCTTCTCACTTTCTTTGCTTATGACTTCCACTTCTTTTATTTCTTCAAGATCTTGATTTCCTTCTTTGGGTCTTCTCATGAACTCTTCAAAACAGTCATTGGTCAGTGTTTGGATCAAGTCTACCTCCTCCACTTCACTCTCAGTGTCTTGATGTTTGGCTACCCTAAAGATATTCATTTCTACAGTCATGTTCCCAAAAGATAGCTTTAACACACCATTCCTACAGTTGATGATGGCATTTGATGTGGCAAGGAATGGTCGACCTAAGATGACTGGCACAGGAGGTTGAGGCCCCTGATGCGGCTGGGTGTCCAAAACGATGAAGTCCACTGGAAAGTAGAACTTATCGATTTGTACCAGAACATCCTCCACAATTCCTCGTGGAACTTTGACTGATCGATCAGCCAGCTGAAGGGTCACTCTAGTGGGTTTAAGCTCACCTAATCCCAACTGTTGATACACACTGTATGGCAACAAATTGACACTAGCTCCTAAATCCAAGAGTGCCCGATCAACCTTTTGACTTCCTATGATGCATGTAATGGTTGGACAGCCTGGATCTTTGTATTTGGGAGGAGTTTTCAATTGGAGAATGGCGCTGACTTGTTCAGTCAAGAATGCCTTTTCATGCACATTTGTTTTCCTTTTGACAGTGCACAGATCTTTCAAAAACTTTGCATATGAAGGTGTTTGTTTGATTGCATCCAACAGCGGGATGTTGATTCTCACTTGCTTAAACACTTCATATATATCTGCATTTTGTTGCTCTTTTTTCAAATGATTCAACCTTTGTGGAAAAGGTGGTTTGGGCCTGTATTGAATTTCTTTCTCATCTTCTTTTTGTTTTTCATTTTTTTCATTTTTTTCATTTTTCTCATTTTTCTCATTTTTTTCCACGGTGGATTCATGATCTTTTGGTTCTTTTTCTTCATCAACATGTTGGTTTATCCTAGGATCAGTTGGTTTCTCAATTATTCTTCCACTTCTTAGGGCAGTCACTGCTTGCACTTGTTCATGAGTGTTGGTTTCACTATTTGAAGCTTCTACCTGGTTGGTTTGCCTAATTGGGTTAGGATTAGTTTGGGATGGAAACCTCCCGGGTTCTCTCACACTCAATGTTTGTGTTATCTTGGTCAACTGGCTCCTAATGTCTTCTATGGCTCTGTTTGTTTGGTCTTGATTTTTGACAAGCTGAGCAACCTGATTATTGATACCTGTTTGACTTTGGATGAACTGGTGCAAGGTATCTTCCAAAGATCTCCTATGAGGAGGTTGGTAAGTATTGGATGAAGAACCTTGATTTTGTTGGAAGGTATGTTGTTGTGTAGGGAAGGGAGGTTGAGAATGATTTCCAGAATCATTTCTCCAAGAAAAATTGGGGTGATTTCTATTATTGGGATGGTATGAATTGTAGTTCTGATTATTCCCATAATAGGCTCCACTCTGATTTTGATTTTGTCTCCCCTCAAAGTTGTGTGAATGATTGTTATTAGTCTGCCCATACAATACCTCCTTGAAAGCAGGTAGGGTAGGACATTCTTCAGTTGAATGATCTGTTGCATCACACACAGCACACTTTACTTCCACTTGATTAACAGATTGCACCTTTTTGGGTTGCATGTTTTCAACTTTCTTTGTTAAAGCAGTTAGTCTTGCATTTAAATCGTCACTCTCACTCAGTTGGTATCTCCCTCTAGGTTGTGGATTTTCTCTTGAATCAAGAGCAGATGTTGGACCAACTTCCCAGTTCCTTGTATTCTCAGCCAATGTGTCAAAGAAGTGGAAAGCTTCTTCTGGAGTCTTCTCATAGAATTCTCCATTGCACATTGTAGAAACTAGCATTTTCAATTGGGGAGTGAGTGAATCATGAAAGAAACTGACCACTCTCCATTGCTCAAAAGCATGGTGCGGACAAGTGTGAAGAAGGTCTTTAAACCTTTCCCACGCTTGAGCAAAATTCTCATTTGGTTTACAGGCAAAATTCATGATTTGTCTTTGAAGAGTAGCAGTTCTGTTGGCAGGGAAGTATTTTTTTAAGAAAGTTGTTTGCATTTCTCTCCAAGTTCCTATAGATCTAGGTGGGAGAGTGCTTAACCATATTTTTGCCTTATCTTTCAGTGAGAATGGAAAGAGTTTTAATCTTATGACATCCTCATTTGCTGTATGGTCCATGCAAGTGCTACATACTTCCTCAAATTCTTTCATATGAGTATATGGATTTTCAGAATCCATGCCATGAAAAGTTGGTAACAATTGGATTGTGCCAGGTTTGAAGTTAAACCTATGATGGTTGATGGGAAGAATAATGCATGAGGGGGTTGTCTGCCTAGGAGGATGAAGATACTCCCTAAGGGGTCTGATCATCTCCTGATCAATGGGATCAGGGTTACCGTGGTCACTACCACGTGCAGACATGTTCTGTGGAAGTGGCATGTTCTCATTATGTTGAGACATGAGTGACTGATTTTCTACAGTTTTACCTGATCTAAGTATCATACACTATGCACAAATAAAAATAAAGTAAAAAGAAACAGAGTTACCGAATTTATCAGGAGATGCTTATTCTTATATTTTTTTTTTCCTTTTTGTTTTTGCCTCAATCTCCCCGGCAACGGCGCCAAAATTTGACTGCACTCTCACCCTGCAATTAAAACACAAAACAAAACACAATAAAAATTTTATATTTTTTTTATTTATTTAGGCGAGAGGTTTATACTCGTCAGTGTACGAGTGCAGTTGTAGTCCAAATTTAAATTTATACTTTCTGGATAAGTCCAGGTCGTCCACTGAGAGATTTATTTATGGCAAAAGAAAAAGAATGTCACACACACACACACGCATTTAGAGGATGGATAAAATGATTTTTTATGGTTTTTTAGATAACAAATACTAGAAAATAAAACAAGACAGAAGTTGAAATAAATACTGAACGTGAGGATATGAAATTGGATAGTACTTGAATTAAGACAATTTCAGTGCTAACCCGTTGATTCCCAAATTTTAGCATAAAAGATTAGCAACATTAATTTAATTTCAGATATGAGGATTTGTTTTTAAATGCAATTAAAGATAATGATAGCTCTAGTTTAAGCAATCCCCATACATGATATGCAGGATTCTAATTTAAGAAACTACCATAAATTCAATTACAATTAATACACAAAACAACTAAATTAATCATCCGGGTTTGGGTATGATAGCGTTTCCAGTTCTAGTAACTCTCATGCATGACATGAAAGCTCTAAGTTAGGCTTACGCTCTAATCCAAACCTAGTGATTTTTCAATAATCAAAACACACTCATATTGAAGTTTAAACTAATGTTACTCATTTAAAGCGTAGCTTTATTTGGGAATCATTGGCGTTGGACACTGTCCTTGCCTTAACCCAAGATTAGATTTAGCTACTCATCTCCATTAAATTAATTGACAGGAATTTAAATGACATAATTTAAATAACATAATTTAAATGACAGAATTTAAATGACAGGAATTAAAATAGAAGAAACTAACCGGCCATTTAGGCGGTAGATAATTAAAATACAAGAATTAAAATTGCAAGAATTTAAAGGCATAAACTAACCGTCCATTTAGGCGGTGAACAATTAAATGACAAGAATGAAAATTGCAGAAATTTAAAGGCACAAATTAACCGGCCATTTAGGCGGTGAATAATAAAGTAATAATAAATGACATAAGAATTTAAAAGAAGAAAGGAAAGAAGTAAGATCACAAGAGAGAATACTAAAGAAAAGGGGAAAGAACAAGAACAATTCTCAAAGAGAGAATTATAAGGAAACAACTAAACTTTGATTCAAGAATAATAATCACACTTACAAATGCAATCAAGTGAGCTATTTATAGGCCACAAGATGCAATACAAACCACACAATTTCAATTATTCAATTAGACATAATTATATCTAATGGGCACTCACACACTTAAAGTTAAATGGATTTTAGCTATAATACACACCTAATATTAAATGGATTTTAGCTAAAATACATACATAATAAAGCACTCATAAAGTTAAATGGATTTTAGCTATAATATCCACCTAATAGTTAAATGGATTTTAGCTAAAAAACACACCTAATAAAGCTCTCACATAAAAAATGAAAATAGATTTCTATAAATTGGTTTTTAATCTTCATTAGGATTAAAAATAATCCTTGGGCCTTCTCAAAATAATATTTTCCATGGGTTGTTCAAATTGGGCCTGAATTCTTCATGGACTTGATTTCTTCATGGATTTGAATTCTTCATGGACTTTAATTTTTCATGGGCTTGATTTCTTCATGGATTTGAATTCTTCATGGACTTTAAGTCTTCATGGGCTTGAATTCTTCATGCCTAAAAAAAAAAAAAATAATAATTTAATGTTATTAATAAATTATTTATTATATATATGTATTACACATGGCACATATATATTAGATTATATTATATATATATATTACATGCATGCATATAATGATGTATATGTATTATACATAATTTTATATATTATTATTATTATTATTATTAAATTTTACTTTAAAATTTCATTTCATTCATTTTTCAATTTAAACTTGCATATAACCATAAAATATATATTAATATCTAATTTAAACTATTTTTAAGATCAAAAGAAGGGTATAATTATAACAAAATTTTTATAAAATTAACCACTAATCAGTGGCCATCACTTACCCCTCAATATACAGAAACATATGCACACATATGGCCGCTATGAACGCAACCGTCACCCACCCGCCATGGCAACAGCGATGAACGCGGCCATCGTTGCGAGAGAGAAATAAAAAGAGGGAGATGGCTAGTGATGGGCTGTACAGTATATATATAAAGAGAGAAAAAGAGAGGAGGGGTGGGTCAGTGCAGACTTGCAATATATATGTAACATCCCAAAAAAATTGGAGGCAAGTAAAAATAATTAATTTGGGTGTTTGAGGATATTTTAGAATATTTGGAGATTTTTGAGAAAATACTTATCTATGATATTTTGAGGAAATAAGAAATTAAGATGATTAATTAAATTAATTGGAAATATTTATGGAAATAGTAAAATAAATTAATTTGGTGGATTTCTGGAAATTATAGGGTGAAAGTGTAATAAAGGGAAAAAGAAGTTCGTGTGTGTGTGTAATTAATGAAAGTTGTGGGCGCTGAAACGTGATTTGCGGAAGTGGCCGCAAATCACTTTAAATTTAACTGGAGCGCATATATGTATGAGGGAGTAGCTGGCGCGAGCAGCTATGCGTGTGCGTGTCCAGGCGGGGGACGTGGGATCGATTCCACGGGTATGCGAGCGAGGCTGGATTTTTGGCTGGGGGGACCGAAACGATGATATGTTAAGAGTTTATTATGTATGTTGAGATGATTTTCTGTGAATGAGAAGGGTATCATGATGTTATGTGGCTATGTACATGAAGAGTTATGGAGAAATGTTGTGTAATGTTAAGTTTAAAAGATATAAAGTTAATAGTGTCAGTAAGTGTGTCTAAGGGTATGGAGTACAAAGCCATTGACTGTAGACCGTGGGTTATGGCAGTTGATGGCTGGATGTATGAGCGCCAGTCATTGGTTGTTACGATAAGCGCTAGACGGGCTAGAAGAGCTGATACTCCAGATTCCCGCTTTGGTTTGTGCATATCATGATGTGTGTGCTACAGGAGGCTGAGTTGCATTCATTTGGGGAAACATGCTTTGTGTGTGATGGGATGTGTGAGCATTTGCATGACCTGATTAGTCTAAGAGCCAATTTGGGTACTCTAGGCGAACATGTGCATTTAGAGCATGCCGCATGTATGTATTCCTATGTGGGCGTGGCGTGGCCTGATGCTTGGTTTATGGGGGCCTTGCCATTATGTTTATGCTACAGAAGCCATTGCATTTCTTATGTGGTGCATTGTATGATTCTATTGTTACTGTTATTTTGGGCGGGAGTACCATTCTAGTCCAGGTGTCGGGAGTACCGACTCGGGGGAGCTTCGGCTCGGCTTAGAGATTAGCTCGGGGGAAGACCGAGGCCACGATCGCGGAAGGATATGACAATGTGATGGATGATAGGAAGAACATATGAGGGTATGATAGGTATCAGGAAGAGCATGTAATGAGTATTTAGGAAAAGCCGACTAATGTTAGGAAAAGGCAAGGCGAGTCTTTATGGATAATGAAATGGTAGCCTATGTTAGGCTGTAACAGGTTTGTATACGGGACTTGGGTGCTATAATGTGTGACTTATGTGGGCTCCAAGAACCCTATATGTGCAATTGATTTTATATTATGCATTTAAAAGTAATACACGTATGGATCATGACATGGTGTGGTTGCATTGACATGAATTGCATGGTATGTTGGGAAAAGTCCTATCCATAACCAGTTGCCTTTCTTTCATGAGCTTACTGAGTCTTGCGACTTATCTTTGTTTTCCATCATTCTAGGTAAGAGTATTCCGAGATCGCAGGTGCCTACAGTAGAGTTGAGTCCAGATCGTCGAGTCAGGATAGAAAGTGCAGAGCTCTCCCGAAACTAGATCTTGAGTGTCATTGTACTTGTGTTAAGGTTAATGTTTTATGTTTGAGATATATGTGTATTATGTAAGCCAAATGGGCACGGTGATTAGCTATGTAATGACGATTATGAGAAATCATATTAAAGAAAGATTATGATTTCAATAGGGTTTGCGTGTGAGTTGTAGATGTACTATTGTTCTGTAATACCCCATATTGAAAAGTGTCAAGTAAGTTCAAGGAACTGAAAATCAATTTGATAATTTAGGTAAGTAATTGCGGAATCGATGGAAGGGAGTACCTTAGAATGTAAATATCTAAGGAAAAAGATATGTCAGTGACAAGTGTCTTGATACATGATTTATGACACTTAAAGAAATCGGAATAGAGATAACTCTTCGTACGACTAATTTTAGCTTGAAAAATCGAATGATCGTAAGGGATGTAATACTCGAGATTTTTAGATTCAAATACTTGAGGAAATATGATGTTTTAAGGGATTGTGGATGTTTGAAGATAAAAGTTTAATTTCTGAGCCAGGGGCAAAATCGTAATTTTTGAGATTCGGGTAAAAGTGTAATTTACTTAAAAATTAGGGGTATTAGCATAATTAATCCATTCTTTAGGGATTAAAATGCAAATAAAAATTAGATCGGGAATTATATTGAAAAGGGTCTAAGTGCAATTATCCAAAAATTTGAGCCAAAATGTAATTCTTGAAACCTTTTTACTGGGGGTATTTGGGAGATTCAGGAAAATCGTCATAAATGACTTTAGAGATAAGGATGAAGTGTCATGATGACATTAGAGATAAGATGAAATCTTATGATGACGTTAGAGATAAGATGAAGACTCATGATGACTTTAAGGATAAGATTTGGACAAGATTTGATTGGATAAGATTTTGTTGGATTTGATTTGATTTGGATAAAGATTTGATTTGAATAAAATTTGATTCGGATAACAATGATTGCAGAATATTTTAGAAGATTTGGTAATGATTATATAATATCTTGAAAAATTTAGAATGATTGTAAAATATCTTAGAAGTTTTGGTAATGATTATATAATATCTTGGAAGATTTAAAATGATTGCAGAATATCTTAGAAGATTTGGTAATGATTATATAATATATTGGAAGATTTAGAATGATTGCAGAATATCTTAAAAGATTTGGTAATGATTATATAATATCTTGGAAGATTTACAATGATTGCAGAAGATTTTAGAAAATTTGGAATGATTGAAAAAGATTTTTGAAGATTTGAAATGATTGCAGAATATATGTTTTTTGGTGGCTAAGTTTCCAAAACCTATAAATAGGCGTTCATGGCTAAAGGTTTCTCATTCGAAATTATGAGAAGTTTGTGCTAGACAATAGTGTTTTAGGTTTAGTGGATAGAGGCTTTTTAAGCATACGCGAAGCATCACACACGCAGAGCACTTGGGTAGTGCGTAAGGGCGTGTAAGAAGGTGGTTTTATCAAAATACTTGAGAAGTTACACAAAAGTCGAGGTTGGGCACAAGATTCAAGGTGTTCTGAGTTTCGTTTGAGGCGAGTGTTTGCCCCCAAAACTTTGTTTTGACTTGTGAATGGTTCTATCCCAAAAGTTGGTTTTGACTTGTTCATGCAAATGGTTTTTGTTGCATGCAAATGATAATCGGTGACGGTGGGTTTTATAAGGGAGGTTTGTCCCTAAACGTTTTGAACTTGTGCATTACATTTTATAAAATATTGTTTATATGATGTTCTGAATTGTGAAATGTGGCATTGTCTTGAGTTTTGTGTACGTATGAAATGTCAGCCTAGGATGTTGTCTGGATAGTGTAGCCATAATTCTCCAAGGGCGTGACGGAATAATAGAGGTATCTGATGCTAGTGTGTATGTCAGGATAGCCGCCTTGGTTTCCATGCCAAACCGTTTGGTCAGGAAAGTTACACTAGGACGATTAGGTGGTCCATATTGTGTTGTTCATGTGGGATGTCAGGCTAGGATGTTGTCTGGATAGTGTAGCTGTAATTTTCCAAGGACATGACGGAATAACATGGGTATCTGATGCTAGTGTGCATGTCAGGATAGTTGCTTTGGTTTTTATGCCACGCCGTTTGGCTAGGGAAGTTGCACTAGGATGACTAGGTGGTGCATGTGAAATTTTGGAGTTGGGATTGTATGGTGGTTCTTGGATGCTTAAGATGGGAGCGTAATCTGGTGAGATGCGTTGACAGCCCCATTTAAGCTAGAATCGCGTCGCGTTGTCATGTTGTCGAGTCAATATGGTGGCATAGCTTTTAGAAAAATTGCTCTTTTCCCGTGGTAGGGTTAAGCGCATGGGATTCTCTTGGCCTAGGACTTACCGGGTGTATTGGTTTATTTCATGTCTTGCATTCATTTATGAAAAATATGATTTTGAACTCTCACTTAGATGATTCATCATCTAATTTGGATTATGTTATTGGAATATTCAAACGTTCCAGGTGAAGGCAGCGGTGCGAAAGGAAAGGGAATTGCCGAGGAGTGACGGCGATTAGTTGATAGCTTGTAATATGTCGCTTTCAATAAATGTTGTTTATTTTGAGGATGTCTTGTAAGTGTTGGTTTGACTTTATATTATAAATAAAGTGGTTTTGATTATGACTTGTCAAGGTTTCGATTTAACTTCCGCATTTGTGTTGGTGAACCTTTTTTAGTTTATTGATGGTTCATAATTGATATACTTAGAAGGTGTAACGGGATTTTCGAGGAACAGTTTATGTTGAGTTTCCGTTTTTATGATGGGTTGTTGATTTAAAAAAAAATATCCCTAAAATCTTACGTTACTTATCGCTCCAGAGAAGTGGGGTGTTACATGTTCAGTATCATTTTAGTAATGATTCTCTCACGAATCCTCTTAGTGCACAAGGGCTCCAGGAGACGGGCTGTTATAATATATATATATATATATATAGGGGGTGAATCGGTGCAAACTTCCAGTATATATATATAGAGAGAGAGAGAGAAAGAGAGAAGGCCACGGCCATGGCGGGAGAGGGTGATCGGCCATGAGAGGGTTTAGAATAATAACATAATACAATTAAATGCAAGAATATAGTAATAGTAATTAAAATAATATAAAATTATTTTGAATCACACAAAATAATACATGAATTTGTTATGTCACGCACCTTAAACGATGCGTGATGTCACGCACAAATGGATGTAAACAGCAAAGATTAAAAATGTATCTTTTTAATTATTTAAAAATCGAATCTTGAGGTTTTTTAGGTGAGGGGCTTAATGCCATATTTTTTAATAGTTAAGGGACTTTAAGATGGATTAAACCTATTTTTTTTCTCTATTTTTAAAATAATTTTTTAAAAAAATATGTATCTATTGTATGTAAATATGTATATAATATATTAAAATTTTTAAAATTTAACATGTTATTTATTAGCATATATTGATAATAAATTAGTTATAATCTATTTTCTATCTTAGAGTGGTTCAAAACTGAATCAAATTAGAAATTAATTAAATTATATATGTAGGTGGATCGAGAATTAATTAGACAGAAGTTTAACTGACCTAAAATTAAAATAATTAACTCGAACCAAAATTTGAACTCCAAGCATGAGGTTGACGACCCTTAATAAAATATATAAATACAATAAATTGATTATTTTTAATCGAATCATACTTATTTTTTACAATTCAGATTATGAAATATTTTAAATGTCTCTAAAAAAGGTGTATAAGAACAAATATTTTATAAGGGTTATTTAAAATAATTCATAACTCAAGTTGTAAAAAAATAAGTGTAGTCGATATTGAAAGTAGATTTATTATAAAAGTAATACATTTGACAAAAAATATAGTCTCAAATATTCACTACGAACAAAAAATAACAAATCTATTGTTTGGAGGTACAGTTATAATATGCACAATTATGTATTGATGTGTTGTACTTTGTGTTAAATTAATAGAAAAATATAATATATTAATATTACAAAAAATATTATAATTGAGTGTTTAAATAACATTTTTTGAAAAAATAAAACTCATTCCTAATTAAGGCCATTTACAAAGTAATATTTTGAATGTTTATTTTGCCTCTAGGTTGTTCCTAAATTTGGTGTTCTTGCATAATTGGCAAATTTATTATGCAAGAACAAACCCAAAATTAGAATAACAAGGGGTAGATCCTGCAAAATAATTTATTCTAATTTTGCATTATTAGAGATGCAGAAAAATAATTTTACCTCATTATGCGTCTCTAACAAATCTAATTTTTTCTAATTTGGTTCCTCATTATGAAAAATAATTATGCATAATTTTGTCTAATTATTTTGTCTGTAATTTTGCATAGTTTGTTCTAATTTTGTTCTTAATATAATTTTGTTATTGCATAATTTGTATAAAATTTAAATTCGGTGTTCTTTAATATTATGCATAATTTAGGAACTCTCGGCCATTCCAATTTTATTTTACCTAAATTTGGTGTTCTTGCATAATTTGTTTTTATATTTAACTTGACTAAAGATTTCTACATGCAAACCATCCTAATCCAATCTAATATCAAATATCTAACTCTATTTAGTATTTATAGAGGGAATAAGATAGGTTAGATATATCCCACTTGAATTTGTTGAGTTTTGAATTGATTATAGAAATTCTTATCAACGTAATTAAAAAGAACAAGTTTATATATATATATATATAATAAATAAAAAATATTTATCTCTTTTGATATCTTTGTCCTTCTTCTTCTTCTTCTTCTTCTTCTTGTATCATCCTCTTCACCGAATGGGTTTGGACCACTTTAAAATTAATTAGTAACAGGTACATATTAGTTGTTAATTCAAGCACGTTAATCTTTGGATTCTGGTACCGAAAATCATGAAGATTGTGCAGCTTAAGATCGAGCATCCTCAACTTTGGCTGGCTTAATATTAATAACGTAAATTAACAAGACATGCATATCTCCCACAAAGCTTGATTTGTCTGTGCCTTTCCCTTTAATTTTTTTTTCTAATCAACATGCAGCGCTAGCTAGCTGCATGGGTTGCCCGGCTGTCGGATCTGGGTGCTTTAATTTAATCATGTTGGGACGGTATACTGACTTTAGTGCTGTTCAATCATGGGTGACGGCTCTGAGATTGTTAAAGAAATAAACGAACTTGTTACTTGTCTTGGCGTTTTAGTTCTGTGTCCAACACTGTAACCTCGTAATGCCCACGTTAGGGTAATAGGAACAAAGGAATGGAATCTTTCTTTTCTCTCCGACCGCTTCTTTTTCTTTGCTGGGGTTTTGAGAATTGATATTGGTATCAATTAGTAAGGAAGGAAAGTATAGCAATGTGTATACTACGTACTGCCATGCCCACGTGATTGATTGAATTAAATAATCTGTTGAAGAGATGATAGATACAGTAGGTCTAGGGTTAGTTAATAGAGGCAGTGATTAGGTTGATGAAGACTTCGGATCTAGAATCAGCAGCAGTACTGCCCGGGATTCTTTGGACAGCCAAAAGGAAAAGGTGTGATGTTGTGGGGTCTGAGAAAGGCTTTAATTTGATAGGCAAGGACGCTTCAACTTAACGTTGTGGGGGGTTTTGAGCTTGACTAGAAGCAAAGAAATGGATTAAGCTGTCAACACTGGTAGCTTGCTTTATTCCATTGCCCGGTCATGGCTATATAAAGGCCAAGCCATCCCGGATTGCTAATAGAAGCACCGCAAGCCCTCCTCTCCTCCTTCCTCAACACCCCGATTTCTGCCTTGACTTCGTGCAGCAGCAACAGAAGCTTCTTCTTGCCATGGCCAGCAAGTTGACGCCGGTGCAGGCTCCACTCAACAGAAATGATCCCCAACTCATCGGAAACGATCCCCAGCTCACCAGGAGTGACCAGCAACTCATCCGGACTGATCCCCAGATGATCAGAACCGATCCCCAACTCACCCCAAACGATTCCCAGATCACCAGGAGTGACCCGCAACTCATCAGGACAGATCCTCAGATGATGAGAGCCGATCCCCAGCCGATGATCACAGCTAATCCTCCGCAGCTGCTTCGATCGAGTGCCCCGCTAATGGTCAACCCTAGCAAGTACATTCCAGCCGCTGCGGCTTCCGCCCAGCAACTGGCGATGAGAGGTACCGGTGACCGGAGCATGTTCCTGGCGTCCGAGGACAGCTACACGATGAAGCAAATTCAGGAAATTCATCGCCCAGATGGCCGTGAAATAGACGTCAAACCTCTTTTTCAACTTGTTGAGGATATCGTTAGCCGCGCCTCCATGTTCCCTACTCAGGAGATGATTGTGCCGGTAGAGGAAATATTTCTCCAACAAATTAATGAATTGGATCCATCTCCTTCATATTATATATACAATTTTCTTGTGATTTCCACTTCAGGGCATGGACAGAAGCCAGGTGGAACAGGTGGAGGACAAATACAATCAAGCAGTGGTCATTTCCATGCTCGAGGGGCTGGCCCAAGTCATTGATCGGATCTCGGTCCAGGTTACATGAAAAAAAGTTCCAATTTTCATATTATGATACATGAAAAATACAAAATTAACAATATTCAATTTCATTACTTTTACGTTTCCAGATAGCATTTAACTCTTTCTCTGGCATAGACGGGCATGAAACGACCGTCTCTCTACTTAAGATGCTAGCCAGCTATCCATGGGATGCTAAGCTTGTGCTAACCTTAGCGGCCTTTGCTTTGAACTACGGAGAATTCTGGCTCCTCGCCCAGATTTACTCATCAAACCAACTCGCCAAATCAGTGGCAATTCTTAGACAATTGCCGGTGATCATGGAGCACTCCGGCGCACTGAAAAGCCGGGTTGATGCGCTTAACGTTCTGATTAAGGCCATCTTGAACTTAGCAAGGGTCGTTTCAGCTTTCAAGGGGCTACCGCCGACATATATTACACAGGATGTGCCCGCCATGTCCGCCGCTATGGCCACCATGCCAACCGCCGTCTACTGGTCCATCAGAAGCATCATCGCTTGTGCTGCACAGATTGCAAGCCTCAGTAGCATGGGCCATGAGTATGTATTAACTAATTAATTATTGCATCTCAAGTCTGTATAGAATAAAAACCCAAAATTATTTAGTAGTTATATATCCATAACTACTGTGTATATAGCATTAAACTAGCTAGGTTTATAATGGCCATGTGATCATTTCAGGTATTTAGTAACCACCACAGAGTCATGGGAGTTGTCGACCTTGGCTCATAAGATTAACAACATACGCGACCATCTTCAAAAGCTATTAGATATTTGTTACAGTCTTCTGGGTAAGTAATAGTATTAACCAATCGAAAGTTTATGATAATTACAATTAATAGATGCATTTGTGGCCTCGCTAAATATCATCATTAATTGTTTTTTGGGTGTAGATGAAAAGAGAGACGTCGAAGCTTTTCAGTCATTGGTGCAGATCTTGGACATGATCCACATAGATAACATGAAAGTTCTTAAGGCATTGATTTACACTAAGGATGACATTTTTCCGCTTTATGATGGAAGTGCTAAAAGAAGGGTATGTAACACTATACATGATTCACTCTACAAACAGCTACATCATCATTAATAACAATATTAATTTGGATTAATTTCTATGATATGTTCCTTGTGATCGAAAAATTAAGCTCTTTGGTTGCTGTTGTTGAAAACAGGTTAGTCTTGAAGTTTTGAGGAGGAAGAATGTTTTGCTACTCATATCAGGGCTTGAGATCTCTGAGGACGAGCTTTCAATTCTAGAGCAAATTTACAGAGAGTCTCGAATGCAGGCAGTGAGGGTGGACACTCTATACGAGGTCGTGTGGATCCCGATTGTGGACCCCTCTTCGCAGGGGATAGATTCTATCAAGAAGAAGTTCGAGAGCCTACAATCCACAATGCCTTGGCACACAGTGCACCACCCATCGGTTATCAATCGAGCTATGATAAGGCTAGTGAAGGAGAAGTGGCACTTTAGGAACAAGCCTATCCTGGTGGTTCTCGACCCGCACGGAAGAGTGGTGAGCCCCAATGCCATCCACATGATGTGGATTTGGGGAAGCAATGCCTTTCCCTTCACCAGTTTTAGGGAAGAAACGCTTTGGAAGGAGGAGGCTTGGAGGCTTGAGTTGCTCGTTGATGGCATCGACCAAACAGTTCTCGACTGGGTAATTAGCTCTACTTCATCTTCGTAGCTAGCTATTTATATATGTGTGTGTAATAGTTCAGTACCATTAATTGTCACATTCAAGAAAATCAATCAAAACCCACAAATTTTTATGTTTTGTTAACCAGAGCAAAGAGGGAAAATACGTATTCATGTATGGAGGGGATGACATTGAGTGGATCCGGAGATTCACAAGCAGAGCAAAGGCGGTGGCGAAAACTGTTGGAATCCCACTTGAGATGGTATACGTCGGAAAGAGTCACAAGAAGGAACAAGTCCGGCGGGTGACCACCGTCATTGAGGCCGAGAATTTGAGCTACGCATGGCAGGAGCTAATGGTATGGTTCTTCTGGACCCGGTTGGAGAGCATGCTCTTCTCCAAGATTCAGCTCGGGAAAGTCGACGAACACGACCAGATGATGCTCGAGATAAAGAAGCTTCTAAGCTACGACAAGAGCGGAGGCTGGGCGGTGCTCAGCCGGGGATCGGAGGTCGTCGTCAACGGCCATTTCACCACCATGATGTCCACCGTGGTGGAGTTCGACAAATGGAAGGATCGGGTGGAACTTGATGGGTTTCCTACCTCGTTCAAAGGTTACCATGACAAGCTTGTGAGAGATACTCATCCTTGCAGCCGCTTCGAGTTCCCGATCTCCACCGGGAGGATCCCGGAGAATCTGAAATGCCCCGAGTGCCAGCGCTTCATGGAGAAATTCATCACCTTTGCTTGCTGCCACGATGAAGATGCCATAGCCGCTCTCTACTGATGATATGAATAAGGCTTTTGCCTTACTATTACTATATATATATATATATATATATACAACCATATATATATATAATAAGATTTGTGTGTGAAATGTAACGCCAAGGCCCCCACTTCATTGTACTCCTTATTTGGATGGCCTTAGACTCAGTTTTTGAATATGCTTAGCCCAACCCTTCGGTGAAATAAACTTTCAAATTAAATTTGAATTGCTATAAACTTAGAATTTTGCTCTGAAAATTGAAAACTTCTAATTAATTGAATTATTGTTTATATTTAACCATTTAGTGAAATAAACAATTTTTGTATCAAACACTATGTTTAGTTTTTATTTTTCAAATTAAAAATATATATAAAATTCTAAAACAACATATTTACTTTTTTAATTTTTATGGTAGTCACCACCAGCTTCCATGGTCGCAGCCATCACCCATCCCCCCAACCATGGACGTGGCCATCACCTACCCCCAATATACACAAACATATGCACACATATGGCCGCTATGAACGCAACCGTCACCCACCCACCATGGCAACAGCGATGAACGTGGCCATCGTTGTGAGAGAGAAAGAAAAAGAGGGAGATGGCCAGTGATGGGCTGTACAGTGTGTATATATATATATATATATATATAAAGAGAGAGAGAGAGGAGGGGTGGGTCTGTGTAGACTTGCAATATATATGTAACATCCCCAAAAAATTGGAGGCAAATAAAAATAATTAATTTGGGTGTTTGAGGATATTTTAGAATATTTGGAGATTTTTGAGAAAATACTTATCTATGATATTTTGAGGAAATAAGAAATTTAGATGATTAATTAAATTAATTGGAAATATTTATGGAAATAGTAAAATAAATTAATTTGGTGGATTTCTGGAAATTATAAGGTGAAAGTGTAATAAAGGGAAAAGGAAGTTCGGGTGTGTGTGTAATTAATGAAAGTTGTGGGCGCTGAAACGTGATTTGCGGAAGTGGCCGCAAATCACTTTAAATTTAACTGGAGCGCATATATGTATGAGGGAGTAGCTGGCGCGAGTGGCTACGCGTGCGCGTGTCCAGGCGGGGGACGTGGGATTGATTCCACGGGTGTGCACGCGAGGCTGGGTTTTTGGCTGGGGGGGACCGAAACGGCATCGTTTTTGCCCCAAAGGCGGTAGCTGCGTGCTTAGCCAGCTGGCTGCCACGTGGCTGCGTCTCCTGCCTTCTGTTTTTGCTTATTTAAGGCTGAATTTGGCCTTCCTCAACCTCTTAAATAGAGCGAAAATAAGGAGAAGAAGAGGGAGCTTGGGCAGCACGAGAAAATGGAGGAATAAGGAAAAATTGGGGGAGAAATTCATGAATCTTGAGATTATTTCATGATTAAATTAGTCAAGTAAGTGGGTAAAATTATCAGAAGTATTATACGTTTAAATCACGAATTTTATACGGTTAGATTTGATTAATATACACTGTAAACTTATTATTTTATGTTAAACGTTTTACTTCGCAGCGAGAGTACGAGAGAAACTAGGATCGGCTATCTACAGGCAAGCTCCTAACCTTCTAATCGTGTTCTTTATTTCCCTTACAAGTCTCCGTGGTTTTTCGTATTTTATTCCCTCTCTCACCGTGACTCGATTCCACGCATTAATAATAATAATCTGCGTGGTAACCACCCTATGACTTATATTTTATTAATGAGTTTATTGTTAATGGAATAAGTTAAGTAAGGATGTCATGGTGTCTTTCATTTCGACTGTCACAGAGCTTCGTATCACTCTGCTTTTCTTGGGAATGATGCCGAACCCGTTAGGGTTAGGTTCTTAGAAAATTGGCTATGGTCAGGATTATGATGATATGTTAAGAGTCTATTATGTATGTTGAGATGGTTTTCTATGAATGAAAAGCGTATCATGATGTTATGTGGTTATGTACATGAAGAGTTATGGAGAAATGTTGTGTAATGTTAAGTTTAAAAGATATAAAGTTAATAGTGTCAGTAAGTGTGTTTAAGGGTATGGGGTACAAAGCCATTGACTGTAGACCGTGGGTCGTGGCAGTTGATGGCTGGATGTATGGGCGCCAGTCATTGGTTGTTACGATAAGCGCTAGACGGGCTAGAAGAGCTGGTATTCCAGATTCCCGCTTTGGTTTGTGCATATCATGATGTGTGTGCTACATGGGGCTGGGTTGCATTTATTTGGGGAAACATGCTTTGTGTGTGATGGAATGTGTGAGCATTTGTATAACCTGATTAGTCTAAGAGCCAATTTGGGTACTCTAGGCGAACATGTGCATTTAGAGCATGCCGCATGTATGTATTCCTATGTGGGCGTAGCGTGGCCTGATGCTTGGTTTATGGGGGCCTTGTCATCACGTTTATGCTACAAAAGCCATTGCATTTCTTATGTGGTGCATTGCATGGTACTATTGTTACTGTTATTTTGGGCGGGAGTACCATTCTAGTCCAGGTGTCGGGAGTACCGACTCGGGGGAGCTTCGACTCGGCTTAGAGATTAGCTCGAGGGAAGCCCGAGGCCACGATCGCGGAAGGATATGACAATGTGATGGATGATAGGAAGAACATATGAGGGTATGATAGGTATCAGGAAGAGCATGTAATGAGTATTTAGGAAAAGGCAAGGCGAGTTTTTATGGATAATGAAATGGTAGCCTATGTTAGCCTGTAACAGGTTTGTATACGGGACTTAGGTGCTAATGTGTGGCTTATGTGGGCTCTAAGAACCCTTTATGTGCAGTTGATTTTATATTATGCATTTAAAAGTAATGCACGTATGGATCATGGCATGGTGTGGTTGCCTTGGCATGAATTGCATGGTATGTTGGGAAGAGTCCTATCCATAACCAGTTGCCTTTCTTTCATGAGCTTGCTGAGTCTTGCGACTTATCTTTGTTTTCTATCATTTTAGGTAAGAGTATTCCGAGATCGCAGGTGCGTATAGTAGAGTTGAGTCTAGATCGTCGAGTCAGGATAGCAAGTGCAAAGCTCTCCCGAAACTAGATCTTGAGTGTCATTGTACTTGTGTTAAGGTTAATGTTTTATGTTTGAGATATATGTGTATTATGTAAGCCAAATGGGCACGGTGATCAGGTATGTAATGACGATTATGAGAAATCATATTAAAGAAAGATTATAATTTCAATAGGGTTTGCGTGTGAGTTGTAGATGTACTATTGTTCTGTAATACCCCATATTGAAAAGTGTCAAGTAAGTTCAAGAAACTGAAAATCAGTTTGATAATTTAGGTAAGTAATTGCGGAATCGATGGAAGGGAGTACCCTAGAATGTAAATATCGAAGGAAAAAGATATGTCAGTGACAAGTGTCTTGATACATGATTTATGACACTTAAAAGAAATCGGAACAGAGATAACTCTTCGTACGACTAATTTTAGCTTGAAAAATCGAATGATCGTAAGGGATGTAATACTCGAGATTTTTAGATTCAAATACTTGAAGAAATATGATGTTTTAAGAGATTGTGGATGTTTGAAGATAAAAGTTTAATTTATGAGCCAGGGGCAAAATCGTAATTTTTGAGATTCGGGTAAAAGTGTAATTTACTTAAAAATTAGGGGTATTAGCATAATTAATCCATTCTTCAGGGATTAAAATGCAAATAAAAATTAGACCGGGGACCATATTGAAAAGGGTCTAAGTGCAATTATCCAAAAGTTCGAGCCAAAATGTAATTCTTGAAATCTTTTTACTAGGGGCATTTGAGAGATTCAGGAAAATCCTCATAAATGACTTTAGAGATAAGGATGAAGTGTCATGATGACATTAGAGATAAGATGAAGTCTCATGATGACGTTAGAGATAAGATGAAGGCTCATGATGACTTTAAGGATAAGATTTGGACAAGATTTGATAAGATTTGATTGGATAAGATTTTATTGGATATGATTTGATTTGGATAAAGATTTGATTTGAATAAGATTTGATTTGGATAACAATGATTGCAGAATATTTTAGAAAATTTAATAATGATTATATAATATCTTGAAAAATTTAGAATGATTGTAAAATATCTTAGAAGATTTGGTAATGATTATATAATATCTTGGAAAATTTAAAATGATTGCAGAATATCTTAGAAGATCTGGTAATGATTATATAATATCTTGGAAGATCTAGAATAATTGCAGAATATCTTAGAAGATTTGGTAATGATTATATAATATCTTGAAAGATTTACAATGATTGCAGAAGATCTTAGAAGATTTGGAATGATTGGAAAAGATTTTTGAAGATTTGAAATGATTGCAGAATATATGTTTTTTGGTGGCTAAGTTTCCAAAACACATAAATAAGGGTTCATGGCTAAAGGTTTCTCATTCGAAATTGTGAGAAGTTCGTGCTAGACAATAGTGTTTTGGGTTTAGTGGATAAAAGGCTTTTTAAGCATACGCGAAGCATCACACGCGCAGAGCACTTGGGCAGCGCGTAAGGGCGTGTAAGAAGGTGGTTTCATCAAAATACTTGAGAAGTTACACAAAAGTCGAGGTTGGGCACAAGATTCAAGGTGTTCTGAGTTTCATTCGAGGTGAGTGTTCGCCCTCAAAACTTTGTTTTGACTTGTGAATGGTTCTATCCTAAAAGTTGGTTTTGACTTGTTCATGCAAATGGTTTTTGTTGCATGCAAATGATAACCGGTGACGGTGGGTTTTATGAGTGAGGTTCATTCCTAAACGTTTTGAACTTGTACATTGCATTTTATAAAATATTATTTATATGATGTTTTGAATTGTGAAATGTGGCATTGTCTTGAGTTTTGTGTGTACATATGGAGTGTGAGCTTAGAATGTTGTCTGGATAGTGTAGCCATAATTCTCCAAGGGCGTGACGGAATAATAGAGGTATCTGATGCTGGTATGTATGTCAGGATAGTCGCCTTGATTTCCGTGCCAGACCATTTGGTCAGGAAAGTTACACTAGGACGACTAGGTGGTCCATATTGTGTTGTTCATGTGGGATGTCAGGCTAGGATGTTGTCTGGATAGTGTAGCTGTAATTCTCCAAGGGCATGACGGAATAACAGGGGTATCTGATGCTAGTGTGCATGTCAAGATAGCTGCCTTGGTTTTCGTGCCAGGCCGTTTGGCTAGGGAAATTGCACTAGAATGACTAGGTGGTCCATGTGAAATTTTGGAGTTGGGATTGCATGGTGGTTCCTGGATGCTTAAGGTGGGAACGTAATCTGGTGAGATGCGTTGCCAGCCTTATTTAAGCTAGAATCGCGTCGCGTCATCGTGTTGTCGAGTCGATATGGTGGCATAACTTTTAGAAAAATTGCTCTTTTCCCGTGGTAGGGTTAAGCGCATGAGATTCTCTTGGCTTAGGATTTACCGGGTGTATTGGTTTATTTCATGTCTTGCATTCATTTATGAAAAATATGATTTTGAACTCTCACTTAGATGATTCATCATCTAATTTGGATTATGTCTCTAGAATATTTAAACGTTCCAGGTGAAGGCAGCGGTGCGAAAGGAAAGGGAATTGCCGAAGAGTGACGACGATTAGTTGATTGCTAGTAATATGTCGCTTTCAATAAATGTTGTTTATTTTGAGGACGTCTTGTAAGTGTTGGTTTGACTTTATATTATAAATAAAGTGGTTTTGGTTATGACCTGTCAAGGTTTCGATTTAACTTCCGCATTTGTGTTGGTGATGTAACACCCCAATTTTCGGGAGCGTTAACGTAACGTAAGATTCCGGGGATAGATTTTTTTCAAACAAAAATCCATCACAAAAATCATTCCCCGAAGATCCCGTTACACCTTCTCAGTATATCAACTATGAACCATTAATAAACCAAGACAGGTTCACCAACACAAATGCGGAAGCTAGATCGAAACCTCAACAGGTTATAACCAAAACCACTTTATTTATATATAAAGTTGCACTAACGTTTACATGACGTTTTCAAAAGTAAATAACATAACTGAAAAGACATAATGTAAACTATCCGCTAATCGCCGTCACTCCTCGACGATTCCTTTCCCTTTTGCACCGCTGCCTTCACCTGGAACGTTTGAATATTCCAGGGACAAAGTCCAAATTAGATGATGAATCATCTAAGTGAGAGTTCAAAACACATTTTTCATGAATAATGCAAGACATGAAATAAACCAATATACCCGGTAAGCCCTAGCTTAAGAGAATTCTCACGCGCTTAACCCTACCATGGGGAAAGAGCAATCTCTCTAAAAGCTATGCCACCACACCGACTCGACGACACGACGACGCGACGCGATTCTAGCTTAAATGGGGCTGCCAACGCATCTCACCAGAATACGTTCCCACCTTAAGCATCCAGGAACCACCATACAATCCCAACTCCAAAATTTCACATGGACCACCTAGTCGTCCTAGTGCAACTTCCCTGACCAAACGGCCTGGCACGGAAATCAAGGCGGCTATCCTGACATGCACACCCAGCATCAGATACCCCTATTATTCCGTCACGCCCTTGGAGAATTACGGCTACACTATCCAGACAACATCCTAGGCTGACATCCCACATGAACAACACAGTATGGATCACCTAGTCGTCCTAGTGCAACTTCCCTGACCAAACGGTCTGGCACGGAAACCAAGGCGGCTATCCTGACATATACCCCTATTATTCCGTCACGCCCTTGGAGAATTATGGCTACACTATCCAGACAACATCCGAGGCTGACATTCCATACGTACACATAAAACTCAAGACAATGCCACAATTCACAATTCAATGCATCGTATAAACAACATTTATAAAATGCAATGCACAGTTCAAAACGTTTAGGGACAAACCTCCCTCATAAATCCAACCGTCACCGGTTACCATTTTAATGCACAAAACCATTTTGCATGAAATCACCATATGTTCAGATAGAACAAGCACAATAAATCAAGTTTTGGAGGAGAACCACTCATAAGAAAGCCAAATTTTGGTAGCGAACAACTCACCTTGAACGAAACTCAGAACACCTCGAATCTTGTGCCCAACCTCAATTTTCGTGCAACTCCTCAAGTCTTTTAACCAAACCACCTCCTTACAGGTCCTCACGCGCTGCCTAAGTGCTCTACGCGTGTGATGCCTCGCGTATGCTTTAAAAACCCTCTATCCACTAAACCCGAAGCACTCTCGTCTAGCACAAATGTATCACAACTTCGAATGAGAGAATCCTTAGCCTTGAGCCCCTATTTATATGTTTAGGAAACTTAGCCACCAAGAAATATATATTCTGCAATCATTTCAAATCTTTCAAAATCTTTTCCAATCATTCCAAATCTTCTAATATTTTCTATAATCATTCCAAATCTTTTGATATCTTTTACAAATCATTCCAAAATCTTCTAAGATTCTCTACAATCATTGTAAATCTTCTATAATCATTCCAAAATCTTCTAAGATTCTCTGCAATCATTGTAAATCTTCTATAATCATTCCAAATCTTCTAATATCTTTTGTAATCATTGTTATCTAAATCAAATCTTTTCTTATCCAATCAAATCTTATACAAATCTTATCCTTAAAGTCATCATGAGCCTTCATCTTATCTCTAACGTCATCATGAGACTTCATCCTTATCTCTAAAGTCATTTATGAAGCTTTTTCCTGAATCTCCCAAATGCCCCTAGTAAAAAGATTTCAAGAATTACACTTTGGTCCGAACTTTTGGATAATTGCACTTAGACCCTTTTCAACATGGTCCCCGGGCTAATTTTTAATTGCATTTTAGTCCCTGAAAAATGGACTAATTGCGCTAATGCCCCTAATTTTTCAGTAAATTACACTTTTACCCCCAACCTTAAAAATTACGATTTTGCCCCCGGCTCAAAAACTGAATTTCTCTTTAAAGACCTTTATAACCCTTTGAAATATCCCAAAACACTCTCTTTAAAATTCTGAAAAAATATCGTTTCGATCTCCCTCCGTCAATTTCGAAAAAACTGCACTTAGGCCCGAATCTTCGTTTTAGTTACAAGCCCTTTTGTTTCTTCCAAAACCTACTGAAGGGTTACTCTATATGCCAAATATGAACTTCCTTGGGGTTCCATTGACGTCCCGGATGCCCCGTACGATAATTCGGTATTTCAGCCTAAATCACAATTGCCTTTTTTTTAGCTGTACCGGGAACCGTTCCCGATCCAACTTCTTTTGATGCCTAAAATCATAACTCGTATTACTTGTCGATACTATACCATTTTCGTTGGCTATCTAGGGTCCAGGGTATTCCCTCTGACTAATTCGATCGTCCAAAGTTGCGTTAGTGTAACCTATAGTCTTATTTTCCACAAAGTCCATTTATGCCCTTCATCAAATATTATTTATGACCTCAAATCATTCTCGGGTATTACAGGTGAACCTTTCTTAGTTTATTGATAGTTCATAATTGATATACTGAGAAGGTGTAACGGGATTTTCGGGGAACGGTTTACGTTGAGTTTCCGTTTTTATGATGTGTTGTTGATTGAAAAAAAAATATCCCCGGAATCTTACGTTACTTATCGCTCCAAAGAAGTGGGGTGTTACATGTTCAGTATCATTTTAGTAATGACTCTCTCACGGATCCTCTTACTGCACAAGGGCTCCAGGAGACGGGTCGTTACAATATATATATATATATATAGAGAGAGAGAGGGGGTAGATCTGTGCAAACTTGCAGTATATATATATATATATATAGAGAGAGAGAGAGAGAGAGAGAAGGCCACGGCCATGGCGGGAGAGAGTGATGGCTGCACCCATGAGAGGGTTTAGAATAACAACATAATACAATTAAATGCAAGAATATAGTAATAGTAATTAAAATAATATAAAATTATTCTGAATCACACAAAATAATACATAAATTTGTTATGTCACGCACCTTAAACGATGTGTGATGTCACGCACAAACGGATGTAAACGACAATAACTAAAAATGTATCTTTTTAATTGTTTAAAAATCGAATCTTGAGTTTTTTTAGGTGAGGGGCTCAATGCCATATTTTTTAATAATTAAGTTTAAGATGTATCAAGCCTATTTTTTTCTCTATTTTTAATATAATTTTTTTAAAAAATATGTATCTATTGTATGTAAATATGAATATAATATATTAAATTTTTTAAAATTTAACATGTTATTTATTAGCATATATTGATAATAAATTAGTTATAATCTATTTTCTATCATAGAGTGGTTCAAAACTGAATCAAATTAAAAATTAATTAAATTATATATGTAGGTGGATCGAGGATTAATTAGACAGAAGTTTAACTGACCTAAAATTAAAATAATTAACTCGAACCAAAATTTGAACTCCAAGCATGAGGTTGACGACTCTTAATAAAATATATAAATACAATAAATTGATTATTTTTAATCCGAATCATACTTATTTTTTACAATTGAGATTATGAAATATTTTAAATGTCTCTAAAAAAAGTGTATAAGAACAAATATTTTATAAGGGTTATTTAAAATAATTCATAACTCAAGTTGTAAAAAAATAAGTGTAGTCGATATTGAAAGTAGATTTATTATAAAAATAATACATTTGACAAAAAATATAGTCTCAAATATTCACTACGAACAAAAAATAACAAATCTATTGTTTGGAGGTACAGTTATAATATGCACGATTATGTATTGATGTGTTGTACTTTGCGTTAAATTAATAGAAAAATATAATATATTAATATTACAAAAAATATTATAATTGAGTGTTTAAATAACATTTTTTGAAAAAATAAAACTCATTCCTAATTAAGGCCATTTAGAAAGTAATATTTTGAATGTTTATTTTGCCTCTAGGTATGTTCCTAAATTTGGTGTTCTTGCATAATTGGCCATTCAAGAACACCAAGTTTATTATGCAAGAACAAACCCAAAATTAGAATAACAAGGGGTAGATCCTGCAAAATAATTTATTCTAATTTTGCATTATTAGAGATGCAGAAAAATAATTTTACCTCATTATGCGTCTCTAACAAATCTAATTTTTTCTAATTTGGTTCCTCATTATGAAAAATAATTATTTGTTATTAAAATAATT
Organism: Diospyros lotus; assembly: GCF_014633365.1. Taxonomy (NCBI): domain Eukaryota; kingdom Viridiplantae; phylum Streptophyta; class Magnoliopsida; order Ericales; family Ebenaceae; genus Diospyros; species Diospyros lotus. Next base: position 1,312,820 of record NC_068343.1, on the reverse strand, counting down.
ATGCATAATTTTGTCTAATTATTTTGTCTGTAATTTTGCATAATTTGTTCTAATTTTGTTCTTAATATAATTTTGTTATTGCATAATTTGTATAAAATTTAAATTTGGTGTTCTTAAATATTATGCATAATTTAGGAACTCTCGGCCATTCCAATTTTATTTTACCTAAATTTGGTGTTCTTGCATAATTTGTTTTTATATTTAACTTGACTAAAGATTTCTACAGGCAAACCATCCTAATCCAATCTAATATCAAATATCTAACTCTATTTAGTATTTATAGAGGGAATAAGATAGGTTAGATATATCCCACTTGAATTTGTTGAGTTTTGAATTGATTATAGAAATTCATATCAACGTAATTAAAAAGAGCAAGTTTATATATATATATATAAATAAAAAATATTTATCTCTTTTGATAACAACGTGACTATGTCCCATATATTGGGACTGACTGAATGGAGATAAGCTAGTTTGATCAGACACGTACCTTTCTACTTCTTCCTGTATCATCCTCTTCACCGAATGGGTTGGACCACTTTAAAATTAATTAGTAACAGATACATATTAGTTGTTAATTCAAGCACGTTAATCTTTGGATTCTGGTACCGAAAATCATGAAGATTGTGCAGCTTAAGATCGAGCATCCTCAACTTTGGCTGGCTTAATATTAATAACGCAAATTAACAAGACATGCATATCTCCCACAAAGCTTGATTTGTCTGTGCTTTTCCCTTTAAATTTTTTTTCTAATCAACATGCAGCGCTACCTAGCTGCATGGGTTGCCCGGCTGTCGGATCTGGGTGCTTTAATTTAATCATGTTGGGACGGTATACTGACTTTAGTGCTGTTCATTCATGGGTAATGAACGAACTTGTTACTTGTCTTGGCGTTTAACACTGTAACCTAGTAATGCCCACGTTAGGGTAATAGGAACAAAGGAATGGAATCTTTCTTTTCTCTCCGACCGCTTCTTTTTCTTTGCTGGGGTTTTGAGAATTGATATTGGTATCAATTAGTAAAGAAGGAAAGTATAGCAATGTGTATACTACGTACTGCCATGCCCACGTGATTGATTGAATTAATTAATCTGTTGAAGAGATGATAGATACAGTAGGTCTAGGGTTAGTTAATAGAGGCAGTGATTAGGTTGATGAAGACTTCGGATCTAGAATCAGCAGCAGTACTGCCTGGGATTCTTTGGACAGCCAAAAGGAAAAGGTGTAATGTTGTGGGGTCTGAGAAAGGCTTTAATTTGATAGGCAAGGACGCTTCAACTTAACGTTGTGGGGGGTTTTGAGCTTGACTAGAAGCAAAGAAATGGATTAAGCTGTCAACACTGGTAGCTTGCTTTATTCCATTGCCCGGTCATGGCTATATAAAGGCCAAGCCAGCCCGGATTGCTAATAGAAGCACCGCAAGCCCTCCTCTCCTCCTTCCTCAACACCCCGATTTCTGCCTTGACTTCGTGCAGCAGCAACAGAAGCTTCTTCTTGCCATGGCCAGCAAGTTGACGCCGGTGCAGGCTCCACTCAACAGAAATGATCCCCAACTCATCGGAAACGATCCCCAGCTCACCAGGAGTGACCAGCAACTCATCCGGACTGATCCCCAGATGATCAGAACCGATCCCCAACTCACCCCAAACGATCCCCAGCTCACCAGGAGTGACCCGCAACTCATCAGGACAGATCCTCAGATGATGAGAGCCGATCCCCAGCCGATGATCACAGCTAATCCTCCGCAGCTGCTTGGATCGAGTGCCCCGCTAATGGTCAACCCTAGCAAGTACATTCCAGCCGCTGCGGCTTCCGCCCAGCAACTGGCGATGAGAGGTACCGGTGACCGGAGCATGTTCCTGGCGTCCGAGGACAGCTACACGATGAAGCAAATTCAGGAAATTCATCGCCCTGATGGCCGTGAAATAGACGTCAAACCTCTTTTTCAACTTGTTGAGGATATCGTTAGCCGCGCCTCCATGTTCCCTACTCAGGAGATGATTGTGCCGGTAGAGGAAATATTTCTCCGACAAATTAATGAATTGGATCCATCTCCTTCATATTATATATACAATTTTCTTGTGATGTCCACTTCAGGGCATGGACAGAAGCCAGGTGGAACAGGTGGAGGACAAATACAATCAAGCAGTGGTCATTTCCATGCTCGAGGGGCTGGCCCAAGTCATTGATCGGATCTCGGTCCAGGTTACATGAAAAAAAGTTCCAATTTTCATATTATGATACATGAAAAATACAAAATTAACAATATTCAATTTCATTACTTTTACGTTTCCAGATAGCATTTAACTCTTTCTCTGGCATAGACGGGCATGAAACGACCGTCTCTCTACTTAAGATGCTAGCCAGCTATCCATGGGATGCTAAGCTTGTGCTAACCTTAGCGGCCTTTGCTTTGAACTACGGAGAATTCTGGCTCCTCGCCCAGATTTACTCATCAAACCAACTCGCCAAATCAGTGGCAATTCTTAGACAATTGCCGGTGATCATGGAACACTCCGGCGCACTGAAAAGCCGGGTTGATGCGCTTAACGTTCTGATTAAGGCCATCTTGAACTTAGCAAGGGTCGTTTCAGCTTTCAAGGGGCTACCGCCGACATATATTACACAGGACGTGCCCGCCATGTCCGCCGCTATGGCCACCATGCCAACCGCCGTCTACTGGTCCATCAGAAGCATCATCGCTTGTGCTGCACAGATTGCTAGCCTCAGTAGCATGGGCCATGAGTATGTTTTAACTAATTAATTATTACATCTCAAGTCTGTATAGAATAAATACGCAAAATTATTTAGTAGTTATATATCCATAACTACTATGTATATAGCTTTAAACTAGCTAGGTTTATAATGGCCATATGATCATTTCAGGTATTTAGTAACCACCACAGAGTCATGGGAGTTGTCGACCTTGGCTCATAAGATCAACAACATACGCGACCATCTTCAAAAACTATTAGATATTTGTTACAGTCTTCTGGGTAAGTAATAGAATTAACCAATCTAAAGTTTATGGTAATTACAATTAATAGATGCATTTGTGGCCCTGCTAAATATCATCATTAATTGTTTTTTGGGTGTAGAGGAAAAGAGAGACGCCGAAGCTTTTCAGTCATTGGTGCATATCTTGGACATGATCCACATAGATAACATGAAAGTTCTTAAGGCATTGATTTACACCAAGGACGACATTTTACCACTTTATGATGGAAGTGCTAAAAGAAGGGTCTGTAACACTATACATGATTCACTCTAGCTATAAACAGCTACATCATCACTAATGACAATATTAATTTGGATTAATTTCTATGATATGTTTCTTGTGATGGAGAAATTAAGCTCTTTGGTTGCTATTGTTGAAAACAGGTTAGTCTTGAAGTTTTGAGGAGGAAAAACGTTTTGCTACTCATATCAGGGCTTGAGATCTCTGAGGACGAGCTTTCAATTTTGGAGCAGATTTACAGGGAGTCTCGAACACAGCCAGTGAGGATGGACACTCTATATGAGGTCGTGTGGATCCCGATTGTGGACCACTCTTTGCTGGGGATAGATTCTATCCAAAAGAAGTTTGAGAGCCTACAATCCACAATGCCTTGGCACACAGTGCACCACCCTTCGATTATCGATCGAGCTGTGATAAGGCTAGTGAAGGAGAAGTGGCACTTTAGGAACAAGCCTATCCTGGTGGTTCTCGACGCGCACGGAAGAGTGGTGAGCCCCAATGCCATCCACATGATGTGGATTTGGGGAAGCAATGCCTTTCCCTTCACCAGTTTCAGGGAAGAAACGCTTTGGAAGGAGGAGGCTTGGAGGCTTGAGTTGCTCGTTGATGGCATCGACCAAACAGTTCTCGACTGGGTAATTAGCTCGACTTCATCTTCGTAGCTAGCTATTTATATATATATGCGTAATAGTTCAGTACCATTAATTGTCACATTCAGAAAATCAATCAAAACCCACAAATTTTTATGTTTTGTTAACCAGAGCAAAGAGGGAAAATACGTATTCATGTATGGAGGGGATGACATTGAGTGGATCCGGAGATTCACAAGCAGAGCAAAGGCGGTGGCGAAAACTGTTGGAATCCCACTTGAGATGGTATACGTCGGAAAGAGTCACAAGAAGGAACAAGTCCGGCGGGTGACCACCGTCATTGAGGCCGAGAATTTGAGCTACGCATGGCAGGAGCTAATGGTATGGTTCTTCTGGACCCGGTTGGAGAGCATGCTCTTCTCCAAGATTCAGCTCGGGAAAGTCGACGAACACGACCAGATGATGCTAGAGATAAAGAAGCTTCTAAGCTACGACAAGAGCGGAGGCTGGGCAGTGCTCAGTCGGGGATCGGAGGTCGTCGTCAACGGCCATTTCACCACCATGATGTCCACCGTGGTGGAGTTCGACAAATGGAAGGATCGGGTGGAACTTGATGGGTTTCCTACCTCGTTCAAAGGTTACCATGACAAGCTTGTGAGAGATACTCATCCTTGCAGCCGCTTCGAGTTCCCGATCTCCACCGGGAGGATCCCGGAGAATCTGAAATGCCCCGAGTGCCAGCGCTTCATGGAGAAATTCGTCACCTTTGCTTGCTGCCACGATGAAGATGCCATAGCCGCTCTCTACTGATGATATGAATAAGGCTTTTGCCTTACTATATATATATATATATATAATAAGATTTGTGTGTGAAATGTAACGCCAAGGCCCCCACTTCTTTGTACTCCTTATCCTATTTGGATGGCCTTAGACTCAGTTTTTGAATATGCTTAGCCCAACCCTTCGGTGATGAAATAAACTTTCAAATTAAATTTGAATTGCTATAAACTTAGAATTTTGCTCTGAAAATTGAGAACTTCTAATTAATTGAATTATTGTTTATATTTAACCATTTAGTGAAATAAACAATTTTTGTATCAAACACTATGTTTAGTTTTTATTTTTCAAATTAAAAATATATATAAAATTCTAAAACAACATATTTACTTTTTTATTTTTTATAGGTAAACAAGATTTGGGTTTATATCTCTCAAATCTAGCATAATATCAATTACGGTAGTGCACTCAAAATCGTCTTTATGTAAATATTATTAAAAAATAAAAAAAATAAAAATCAACTATTAAATATGTTTTTTATTTTATACGTGCATAATAAGGAGGACATCCTAATATATATATATATATACTTCTCCCATATTACTAAGGGATGTTCAGTCATTTTAATTCGACCCTATACTAAATTAGATTAAGATTAGAATTTTAAATTTTTAAACTAAAAACTAGACTGATTAGAGTTAAGAGAAGACTAGACTGGTTCGGTTTGATCCTAACTGTTTTATAATATTTTTTTCTCTCTATTTTTAATATAATTTTTTTAAAAAATATGTATATATTGTATGTAAATATGTATATAATATATTAAAAATTTTAAATTTTAACATGTTATTTGTTAACATATATTGGTAATAAATTAATTATAATCTATTTTCTATCTTAGAGTGGTTCAAAACTGAATCAAATTAAAAATTAATTAAACTATGTAGGTGGATCGAGAATTTGACGGAAGTTTAACTGACCTAAAATTAAAATAATTAACTTGAACCAAAATTTGAACTCCAAGCATGAGGTTGACGACCCTTAATAAAATATATAAATGCAATAAATTGATTTTTTGTAATCCGAATCATACTTATTTTTTACAATTCAGATTGTGAAATATTTTAAGTGTCTCTTAAAAAAGTGTATAAGAACAAATATTTTATTAAGTGTTATTTAAAGTAATTCATAACTCAAGTTGTAAAAAAATAAGTGTAGTCGATATTGAAAGTAGTTTTATTATAAAAATAATACATTTGACAAAAAATATAGTCTCAAATATTCACTACGAACAAAAAATAACAAATCTATTGTTTGGAGGTACAGTTATAATATGCACAGTTATGTATTGATGTGTTGTACTTTGTGTTAAATTAATAGAAAAATATAATATATTAATATTACAAAAAATATTATAATTGAGTGTTTAAATAACATTTTTTGAAAAAATAAAACTCATTCCTAATTAAGGCCATTTAGAAAGTAATATTTTGAATGTTTATTTTGCCTCTAGGTATGTTCCTAAATTTGGTGTTCTTGCATAATTGGCCATTCAAGAACACCAAGTTTATTATGCAAGAACAAACCCAAAATTAGAATAACAAGGGGTAGATCCTGCAAAATAATTTATTCTAATTTTGCATTATTAGAGATGCAGAAAAATAATTTTACCTCATTATGCGTCTCTAACAAATCTAATTTTTTCTAATTTGGTTCCTCATTATGAAAAATAATTATTTGTTATTAAAATAATTATGCATAATTTTGTCTAATTATTTTGTCTGTAATTTTGCATAATTTGTTCTAATTTTGTTCTTAATATAATTTTGTTATTGCATAATTTGTATAAAATTTAAATTTGGTGTTCTTAAATATTATGCATAATTTAGGAACTCTCGGCCATTCCAATTTTATTTTACCTAAATTTGGTGTTCTTGCATAATTTGTTTTTATATTTAACTTGACTAAAGATTTCTACAGGCAAACCATCCTAATCCAATCTAATATCAAATATCTAACTCTATTTAGTATTTATAGAGGGAATAAGATAGGTTAGATATATCCCACTTGAATTTGTTGAGTTTTGAATTGATTATAGAAATTCATATCAACGTAATTAAAAAGAGCAAGTTTATATATATATATAAATAAAAAATATTTATCTCTTTTGATTACAACGTGACTATGTCCCATATATTGGGACTGACTGAATGGAGATAAGCTAGTTTGATCAGACACGTACCTTTCTACTTCTTCCTGTATCATCCTCTTCACCGAATGGGTTGGACCACTTTAAAATTAATTAGTAACAGATACATATTAGTTGTTAATTCAAGCACGTTAATCTTTGGATTCTGGTACCGAAAATCATGAAGATTGTGCAGCTTAAGATCGAGCATCCTCAACTTTGGCTGGCTTAATATTAATAACGCAAATTAACAAGACATGCATATCTCCCACAAAGCTTGATTTGTCTGTGCTTTTCCCTTTAAATTTTTTTTCTAATCAACATGCAGCGCTACCTAGCTGCATGGGTTGCCCGGCTGTCGGATCTGGGTGCTTTAATTTAATCATGTTGGGACGGTATACTGACTTTAGTGCTGTTCATTCATGGGTAATGAACGAACTTGTTACTTGTCTTGGCGTTTAACACTGTAACCTAGTAATGCCCACGTTAGGGTAATAGGAACAAAGGAATGGAATCTTTCTTTTCTCTCCGACCGCTTCTTTTTCTTTGCTGGGGTTTTGAGAATTGATATTGGTATCAATTAGTAAAGAAGGAAAGTATAGCAATGTGTATACTACGTACTGCCATGCCCACGTGATTGATTGAATTAATTAATCTGTTGAAGAGATGATAGATACAGTAGGTCTAGGGTTAGTTAATAGAGGCAGTGATTAGGTTGATGAAGACTTCGGATCTAGAATCAGCAGCAGTACTGCCTGGGATTCTTTGGACAGCCAAAAGGAAAAGGTGTGATGTTGTGGGGTCTGAGAAAGGCTTTAATTTGATAGGCAAGGACGCTTCAACTTAACGTTGTGGGCGGTTTTGAGCTTGACTAGAAGCAAAGAAATGGATTAAGCTGTCAACACTGGTAGCTAGCTTGCTTTATTCCATTGCCCGGTCATGGCTATATAAAGGCCAAGCCAGCCCGGATTGCTAATAGAAGCACCGCAAGCCCTCCTCTCCTCCTTCCTCAACACCCCGATTTCTGCCTTGACTTCGTGCAGCAGCAACAGAAGCTTCTTCTTGCCATGGCCAGCAAGTTGACGCCGGTGCAGGCTCCACTCAACAGAAATGATCCCCAACTCATCGAAACGATCCCCAGCTCACCAGGAGTGACCAGCAACTCATCCGGACTGATCCCCAGATGATCAGAACCGATCCCCAACTCACCCCAAACGATCCCCAGCTCACCAGGAGTGACCCGCAACTCATCAGGACAGGTCCTCAGATGATGAGAACCGATCCCCAGCCGATGATCACAGCTAATCCTCCGCAGCTGCTTGGATCGAGTGCCCCGCTAATGGTCAACCCTAGCAAGTACATTCCAGCCGCTGCGGCTTCCGCCCAGCAACTGGCGATGAGAGGTACCGTTGACCGGAGCATGTTCCTGGCGTCCGAGGACAGCTACACGATGAAGCAAATTCAGGAAATTCATCGCCCAGATGGCCGTGAAATAGACGTCAAACCTCTTTTTCAACTTGTTGAGGATATCGTTAGCCGCGTCTCGATGTTCCCTACTCAGGAGATGATTGTGCCGGTAGAGGAAATATTTCTCCGACAAATTAATGAATTGGATCCATCTCCTTCATATTATATGTACAATTTTCTTGTGATTTCCACTTCAGGGCATGGACAGAAGCCAGGTGGAACAGGTGGAGGACAAATACAATCAAGCAGTGGTCATTTCCATGCTCGAGGGGCTGGCCCAAGTCATTGATCGGATCTCGGTCCAGGTTACATGAAAAAAAGTTCCAATTTTCATATTATGATACATGAAAAATACAAAATTAACAATATTCAATTTCATTACTTTTACGTTTCCAGATAGCATTTAACTCTTTCTCTGGCATAGACGGGCATGAAACGACCGTCTCTCTACTTAAGATGCTAGCCAGCTATCCATGGGATGCTAAGCTTGTGCTAACCTTAGCGGCCTTTGCTTTGAACTACGGAGAATTCTGGCTCCTCGCCCAGATTTACTCATCAAACCAACTCGCCAAATCAGTGGCAATTCTTAGACAATTGCCGGTGATCATGGAGCACTCCGGCGCACTGAAAAGCCGGGTTGATGCGCTTAACGTTCTGATTAAGGCCATCTTGAACTTAGCAAGGGTCGTTTCAGCTTTCAAGGGGCTACCGCCGACATATATTACACAGGACGTGCCCGCCATGTCCGCCGCTATGGCCACCATGCCAACCGCCGTCTACTGGTCCATCAGAAGCATCATCGCTTGTGCTGCACAGATTGCTAGCCTCAGTAGCATGGGCCATGAGTATGTTTTAACTAATTAATTATTACATCTCAAGTCTGTATAGAATAAATACGCAAAATTATTTAGTAGTTATATATCCATAACTACTATGTATATAGCATTAAACTAGCTAGGTTTATAATGGCCATATGATCATTTCAGGTATTTAGTAACCACCACAGAGTCATGGGAGTTGTCGACCTTGGCTCATAAGATCAACAACATACGCGACCATCTTCAAAAACTATTAGATATTTGTTACAGTCTTCTGGGTAAGTAATAGTAGTAACCAAACTAAAGTTTATGGTAATTAATTGCAATTAATAGATGCATTTGTGGCCCCGCTAAATATCATCATTAATTGTTTTTTGGGTGTAGAGGAAAAGAGAGACGTTGAAGCTTTTCAGTCATTGGTGCACATCTTGGACATGATCCACATAGATAACACGAAAGCTCTTAAGGCATTGATTTACACCAAGGACGACATTTTACCACTTTATGATGGAAGTGCTAAAAGAAGGGTTTGTAACACTATACATGATTCACTCTAGCTATAAATAGCTACATCATCACTAATGACAATATTAATTTGGATTAATTTCTATCTGTTCCTTGTGAATGGAATAATTAAGCTCTTTGACTGTTGTTGTTGCAAATAGGTTAGTCTTGATGTTTTGAGGAGGAAGAATGTTTTGCTACTCATATCGGGGCTTGAGATATCTGAGGACGAGCTTTCAATTTTGGAGCAGATTTACAGAGAGTCTCGAACACATGCAGTGAGGATGGACACTCTATACGAGGTCGTGTGGATCCCAATTGTGGACCCCTCTTTGCAGGGGATAGATTCTATCCAGAAGAAGTTCGAGAGCGTGCAATCCACAATGCCTTGGTACACTGTGCACCACCCTTCGGTGATCGATCGAGCTGTGATAAGGCTAGTGAAGGAGAAGTGGCACTTTAGGAACAAGCCTATTCTGGTGGTTCTCGACCCGCAAGGAAGAGTGGTGAGCCCCAATGCCATCCACATGATGTGGATTTGGGGAAGCAATGCCTTTCCCTTCACCAGTTTCAAGGAAGAAGTGCTTTGGAAGGACGAGACTTGGAGGCTTGAGTTGCTCGTTGATGGCATCGACCAAACAATTCTCGACTGGGTAAGCTCTAGTTCATCTTCGTAGCTAGCTATTTATATATATATATATATGTGTGTGTGTGTAATAGTTCAGTACCATTAATTGTCACATTCGAGAAAATCAATCAAAACCCACAAATTTTTATGTTTTGTTAATCAGAGCAAAGAGGGAAAATACGTATTCATGTATGGAGGGGATGACATTGAGTGGATCCGGAGATTCACAAGCAGAGCAAAGACGGTGGCGAAAACTGTTGGAATACCACTTGAGATGGTATACGTCGGAAAGAGTCACAAGAAGGAACAAGTCCGGCGGGTGACCACCATCATTGAAGCCGAGAATTTGAGCTACGCATGGCAGGAGCTAATGGTATGGTTCTTCTGGACCCGGTTGGAGAGCATGCTCTTCTCCAAGATTCAGCTCGGGAAAGTCGACGAACACGACCAGATGATGCAAGAGATAAAGAAACTTCTCAGCTACGACAAGAGCGGAGGCTGGGCGGTGCTCAGCCGGGGATCGGAGGTCGTCGTCAACGGCCATTTCACCACCATGATGTCCACCGTGGTGGAGTTCGACAAATGGAAGGATCGGGTGGAACTTGATGGGTTTCCTACCTCGTTCAAAGGTTACCATGACAAGCTTTTGAGAGATACTCATCCTTGCAGCCGCTTCGAGTTCCCGGTCGCCGCCGGGAGGATCCCGGAGAATCTGAAATGCCCCGAGTGCCAGCGCTTCATGGAGAAATTCGTTACCTTTGCTTGCTGCCACGATGAAGATGCCATAGCCGCTCTCTACTGATGATATGAATAAGGCTTTTGCCTTACTATTACTATATATATATATATATATATATACAACCATATATATATATATAATAAGATTTGTGTGTGAAATGTAACGCCAAGGTCCCCACTTCTTTGTACTCCTTATTTGGATGGCCTTAAGACTCAGTTTTTGAATATGCTTAGCCCATCCCTTCGGTGATGAAATAAACTTTCAAATTAATTTTGAATTGCTAAAAACTTAGAATTTTACTGTCAAAATTGAAAACTTCTAATTAATTGAATTATTGTTTATATTTAATCTTTTAGTGAAATAAACAATTTTGTATCAAACACTATGTTTAGTTTTTATTTTTCAAATTAAAAATATAAAATTCTCAAACAACAAATTTATTTTTTTTATAGGTAAACAAAGATTTGGATTTATATCTCTCCCATCTAACATAATATCAATTTATGTTGTACGGAAACAGAAATGAAAACAGGAAACGTTTTTAATAGGAAACGAAAACGTGGAAACATATATTTTTTCTAAAAAAATAAGCATAAATAGGGTTCGAAATAGGAATAAAAAACGTTTCGAAAACGAAGAAACGACTCCTATGAGTTGTTTTTATGCAACATAGATATCAATTATGGTAGTGCACTCAAAATCGTCTTTATGTAAATATTATTTAAAAATAAAATTCAATTATTAAATATATTTTTTAACTTATATGTCCATAATAAGGATGACATCCTAATATTTATATCTAAATATATACTTCTCCCAATTACTAGGGAGTGTTCAGTTATTTTAAATCGATCCTACACTAAATTAGATCAAGATTAAGATTTTTAAACTAAAAACAACACTGGTTAGAGTTAAGACTAGACTAGACTTGTTTGGTCTGATCCTAACTATTCTATAATATTTTTTCTCTATATTTAATATAAATTTTTAAAAAATATGTATATATTGTATATAATATATTAAAAATTTTAAAATTTAACATATTATATATTGATAATAAATTAATTATAATCGATTTTCTATCTTGGAGTAGTTCAAAACTGAATCGAATTAAAAATCAATTGAACTATATGTACATGGATCAAGAACTAGATAGAAGTTTAATTAACCGACCTAAAATAACTAAAGTAATTAACTCGATCCAAAATTTGAACTCTAAGCATGAGGTTCACGATGCTTAATAAAATATATAAATACAATAAGTTGATTATTTTAATCTGGATCGTACTTATCTTTTACAATTCGAGTTATGAAATGTTTTAAGTGTCTCTTAATAAAGTGTATAAGAATAAATATTTTATTAGGGGTCATTTAAAACAATTTATAACTCAAGTTGTAAAAAAATAAGTGTAGTTGAAATTGAAAGTAATTTTATTATAAAAATAATACATTTGACAAAAAATATAGTCTCAAATATTCACTACGAAAAAAATAACAAATCTGTTGTTTGGAGGTACGGTTATAATATGCACAATTATGTATTGATGTGTTGTACTTTGTGTTAAGTTAATAGAAAAATATAATATATTAATATTAAAAAGATATTATAATTGAGTGTTCAAATAATATTTTTGAAAAAAATAAAACACATTCCTAATTAAGGTCATTTACAAAGTAATATTTTGAATGTTTATTTTGCTTCTGGGTTGTTCCTAAATTTGGTGTTCTTGCATAATTGGCCATTCAAGAACACCAAATTTATTATGCAAGAACAAACACAAAACTAGAATAACAGGGGGTAGATCTCGCAAAATAATTAGAACAAAATAATTTATTCTAATTTTGCATTATTAGAGAGGCACAAAAATAATTTTACCTCATTATGCGTCTCTAACAAATCTAATTTTGTCTAATTTTGTTCCTCATTATGCAAAATAATAATTTGTTATTAAAATGATTTTGTCTAATTATTTTGCCTCTAATTTTGCATAATTTGTTCTAATTTTGTTCTTGCATAATTTGCATAAAATTTAAATTTGGTGTTCTTAAATATTATGAATAATTTAGGAACTCTCGGCCATTCCAATTTTATTTTACCTAATTTTGGTGTTCTTGGCAAATTTGTTTTTACTCTTTTAACTTACCAAAGATTTCTATGATACAAACCATCCTAATCCAATCAAATATCAAAGAGTCATGCTATTCATGGGAGTTTTACATGGAGATTTATAGATGATGTTCTTGTGATAAATTGAGGACTTATCGTGATATTCTTTTCTTTCATCTCCTCATTTCTCTCTCTCCTTCCCCATCTAACAACTGCACATTTATCTCCTCTTTCCTCTTAAACACTGCCTCTCACAACCTTTCCCTCACGTCGCCTTTGCCTTGCCGCCAGCCGCCGCCTTGCACTCGCCGCTCAATGTTCGCTGCTGCATCTCGCCTAATCGACTATCGTTGCCTTTCGACCTCGCTAGCCACCGCCCGCCAACCTTAATGATCGCTGCCAGTTGCATCCTCGCCTGGCTGTCTCGCGACAACGATCAGCTAGGAGAGAGGCAAGGTGTCGGCCTTCTACCAGGTGAGGATATAGCGGGTGGTGGTGGGCGGCGAGGGTGAGGCAGGCAATCAAGCAAGGATGTAGCGTAGGTATCGAGGGCGAGGCAGTGGCAAGAGGAAGGTTGTGAGAGGTAGTGTTGGAAGGGGAGGAAAGGAGAGAGAAGGAAGAGAAAGATGAAAGGAGTGGAGAGAGGGGCAAAATAGTAATTGAGAGAAGAGAGAAATGGGTAAAATGGTCTTTTCAAGTCATCAGTAAACTCACATGTAAAACCCCTATCTATATAAATAGCATTATTCAATGTCAAATATCTTACTATATTTAGTATTTATTGAAGGAATAAGATAGGTTAAATATATCCTACTTGAATTTATTGAGTTTTGAATTGATTATAGAAATTCGTATCAACGTGAAATGAACAAGTTTATATATATATATATATATATATACACACACACACATGTACACTAGTTCTTCACCCGTGCGATACACGAAAAATAGATTCACAAACGGAGACAAAAAATATATGAACTTTCAATAAATATTGGAAATACAACAATTTACTTTTATTAGATTGTAAATATCATAAGAAATGAAATTTATAATAAGATTAAATATTACAAATTCTGGAAAACTTCTTTGAATATAACGTTTGTAGTTGAGTTTGTTTGTTCTCTTTCCTTATCACATATTAGTATCTTTAAACCATTCCGGCTTGTAACTCTTGATACAACTATGTATGGCTGACCATAACTAAATACTAATTTTTTCAAATAAAGTGCTACATGCGACAATGATTGCCCCTAACTTTTGTTAATGGTCATTGCATAGGATACAATCAAAGGAAATTGTTTTCTCTGAAACCTGAACGGCAATCTTGAATTCGATGGAGCCAATGATGTAACTGCTCGTCTCTCGAAGCCTTTGCTGACGTAGAGAATCCGTGAGAGGGTCGTTATTTGGATGATACCAAACAATAACACAAGGCAAAACTCACACATAATTCTTATTTAAACCATAATCTTTTTATCACACAACATTTAATAACTATCCTTACATAACTATTCACAACATGATCTCATCTAGGCTTACATAACATACACCTACACTACAAGAAAACAACAGTTTAGAGATGAATTTTTTGAGACGGATTTTTCCGTCTCAAATTAAGACGAATTTTTTCGAGACGGATTTAGAGATGAAAACTAATCCGTCTCAAATTTGAGACTGATTTTGAGACGAAAAAATATCCTTCTCAAATTAGAGACGGAATAATTTCTGTCTTTAAATCCGTCTCAAATTTGAGATGGATTTTTGAGATGAAAATTATTCGATCTCTAATTAGAGACAGATATTTTTCTGTCTCAAAATCCGTCTCAATTTGAGACGGATTTTTGAGACAGAAATTAATCCATCTCAATTTGAGACGGATATTTTTTTGTCTCAAAATCCCTCTCAAATTGAGACGGATTTTAAGACAGAAATTTTTTCCCTCTCAAATTTATAAAATGTAAAATTAATTTATAAAATGTAAAATTTTTATCTATTGATATAGAAATTAAATTCTAAATATATAAATTAATATATTTCATGTGTATAAAATATAAAATAAAATATATATACATGTAAACTAATATATATATATAAATTTATAAATTAAAATATATATTAAATGTATAATAATTAACTATTTGTAATAATTATTAAATATATACAAAATGAAAAAAAAGGGAGAGGAGAGAGAGAAAGGGGCACTTTTGTATTTTAAAAAGAAGTTAGTATATGAATTATATTTTTTTAATGTGAAAAAGTATACTAAAACTGAATTGAATAATATTTAGAGAATATATAAATACTACTCTTATATTGAAAAGATGATATAAATATTTTTAGATTGCTGATAGAGTCAAGAAAAACACATCAAATCTCAAAAAACTTGTTATATCACACAATTTTATAATAATTTTTTGAATTAAAAATAACAATACATCTAATATGATCAGAATGTATATTTCTCTATATAATATACAAAAATCTCTATATATATAGTATACATCAAACATGACTTTGATTAATAATATATTTAGTATTATCTTTATTTACATTGTGTTTGATTAATTAAGCATTACAATGTTTGATTAATCATAAATATATGAATTAACTTAAATTCATATGATTAAGACATGAAGTTTAAAAAAACACCAACAGTGTCAATGGTTGAGATCAAATACTTAACATATTTTCTCCCCAAAACCATTTAATCTTCTATCACCTCACATGTATCATAACCACTATCAAAGAGACAAGAGGTGAAATAGACAATCGGTCACTTCCCCAAATCTATGGCATGGTCACTTCCCCTTTGTTTTTTTTTTTTTTTAACTCATTCTTCACTTCAAACGTCTCTTGCCATAGCCACAACCACCAAGTTCTCTGTAGTCAATGCTCAGATGGCTTGCAACAATGTCAGTTTTAAAAAAACTTGACTAGGTTTAATCCGAAAGAACTTGATCAGGCTTAATCAGTGAATTAAGCCCGATTGGGTTATTTTGTGTATTCATTTGTTGTGTCTTGGAGGTTATAAAATCAAATTAGGAATTAGCTTATTCATTTGTTGTCTTTTCTTAAGCAAATAAATAGATGATATTTTAAAAAATTTAAAATCTAATATTACATCTTAATGCCAAATTTGATGTCTACTTTAGGAGTATTCATTCAATTTAAACTGGTTTGATTTGATCTTAATCGGTCCAAATTATTATTATTTTTTTATTTTCAATATAATTTGTTTTAAAAAAATATACATATATATATCATCCAAACAAAAAAAATTTATAAACAATACGTGTACATCAAAATAGAAGAAAGAAGAAAGGGATAGAATAGGAATTTTAATATTTATTATAAATATATATTATTAATAAATAATTAAAAATATTTATTGTGATAATTTAAAATAATATATATAAATATAATTATTAAAAAATAAATAACCCCAATTTGTTTTCAATCTTATAATTAGATGAGTGGCCAGATCAAATCAAAAACTAATTACAGCCAAAAAGGAAGGGGATGGATTGAGGTTCGATAGATTCTGAAGTGAACCAAAAATAATATTATACTTTAGTTCAATTTGCATTAAAAATAAAATATGAGCACTGAAAGTGAAAGTCTACTTTACTCTCTACTTAAAATACTTATATAATATAAAAAATATATATATAATATCTTACTTTTATATATATATTAGCCTTTTAAATTCTAATTAAAGGCTAATTATCAACACAAATAATATATATAATATTATTTACACAGGCATATAAATGGTAAATATATACATAAATGTGAAAATGAGTTAAAGTAATATTTGATATTCAAGAAAGGATAATAAAGATTATCATTGAAAAAGTATATCTAATAATAGAAAAGTACATATACAAATGAGAAAGTAAAAAGCTATTTTGTATCATTTATTATTAAAAAGTATATCTAATAATAATTTTTTTTGTTTTTTTATAAAAATTATAATTTTTTTAATATTTTATAAACCAAGTTGTGTGACACAGTACTTAAAAAAATTATTAAGATTAAATTAATAATTAATTATTTTTAAAAAAATTTCAAATCCCCAAATCCTTCTTTCCCTCTCTCATTCCCTCTTTCCCTCAAATCCCTAACTCACGATCCAATTCCCCCCTCTCTCTCTTTGAAAACGTCTCCGCTTCCGCCTCTGCCTTTGCCTCTAGTCGTCGTCGTCGCCTTCCTCTCCTCCTCCGGTCGTCGTCGTCGCCTTCTTCTCCCACCTCGGTCGTCGTCACGCCTGGTCGTCACCGCCTCCTGATCCGCCTCCAGTCGTCATCGCCGCTGCCTCAAGGTCTGGTTCTTCCACCGCCCATTTCGATTTCCCTCTTTGCGAAAAGAAACCCTAAGGCTAAACTCCCCCCCTTTCTCTCTCACTCTTCCTCCTCCTCTCTCTCTCACTCTCTGAACTTCCGCCTCCGCCCTCGCCGGTCGCAGCGCCGCAGCCTCCACTTAGCCTTCGATCGTCATCGTCGTCGCAGCCTGCACTTCGGCCTCCGCCTCCACCAGTCGCAGCGCCGCAGCCTCCACTTCAGCCTCTGGTAAGTTTTTTTGTCGATTCCTATATTTTGCTGTTGCTTCTTGTTGGTATATATATTTTGTGAATACACACTTCAGCCTTGGGTGTTTGCTGCTGTTTCTTGTTGGCATATATATTTTGTGATGGTTTGGTTGGAAATTTCGAGAGGTATATATTTTGTATAAATGGTTTTAGTAGTTATAGCGTTTAGCAAATTTCGAGAGGTTTGGCTTATTTTAGCAGTTATAGGTTGACTTATTTTCTGTTTGGAGAGGTTGAATCCAAAAAAATTTGAGCAAATTTCAGTGGATAAGATGTATTATAGAAGATCAAGTATTTTTGCTGATACATCTCTGTATATATATAGACGCGTGTGTGTGTGTAATTGAAAAGAAGATGAAGAATACGCAAAAGAATATGAATATACTCCCAGCTAAAAAAAGAAGAAGATGAATGTACAGAAAAATGATGAAGAAGAAGAAGACCAGATCTGGTCTCTCTCCTCTCTCTCTCTCTCTATTTATATATATATATATAGATATACATGTGTATAGACACAGTAAAAAAAGGAGAAAATCAGGTGTTTTTGCTGATTTTTTTTAACTTTTCTGAGAAAAACTGAAACTTTGCTGATTTTTTATGCATTTGCTAAAATTCTTGTTCCGCTGAATTTTATAATCAGAATTTTTGGCTCTAACAAAATAATGTCAAAGTGCCTTTTCGACTGCGTTGGATGATATTATTGCTGATTTTTTTTTTTTTGAATGTTTTTGGATTTTTATATTATTTTTGATGCATTTTGTATGTCTAAAGAAAATAAAAATTTTAAATTTATAATGTTTTTTGAGAAAGAAATTGAGCACAGAGTCTGAAGATCGAACATTGTTTTAAGCTTTGTTTTTCATTTTTTGACAACTGACAGCAAAATCAAACATCTTCAGTTCTGTTCTGCTGAAATGCCTCAAACATTTAATACAAATCTCCTAGTGATGCATGAGCATTTTCTTTATTTATTAGTTTTTTTATTTTTTTATTTGTTAGAGTTCAAATATATTTGAATACAATATATAAAATTGTATCAAGATAATATTTGAATATTTTTTGAACCAATATATAGAATATTGAGATAAAAGTGGGAAACATTCTAAAAATTTTTATTAAATTATTTGTTAATTTTTTAGAATACACTAAAAGATATGAAAGATGTAAGGCCCGCTTCCGAATACTCGAAGAAGGTCCTTACATGGATAATATAGAACAAAACTAAACTCAACTCATTTCATTTCTAGCAGCGGAAATTTAATAAGATTTAATTACATTCCCAATATCTCATAAACTCTAGGCTCGATGGCCATACAAAATAATATGAGGCTCAAATGCCATAACATTATAAATTTCACTATTACAAAGCTCACCAAATCACTAACTAGGATCTTTAAAGCTAGGACGCGTCTCCGTACACCACTATCCCTGGGTTGCAGTCCTATTGGACTCGCCCCAATAACCGTCTTTCCTTTACCTGGAATGGCAAAGAAGATCAAGTGAGCCACAAGGCTCAGCAAGTTCGAGAAACAAGGAACAATATATATATGATTCAAGAACACGATGACACCAAGAAGAGTAATCAAGAACTCCACAATATATACAAGATTCATAATTCATGAATTATCAATTCAACTCAATATATCATCTCACCATGTATCCCTATGCAAATGTGCATAAAATTTCAATGTCATTATAAATTCTCACAGGCTCGCAAGCCATCAATCAATACATGCAAGAGTGCATCATTTCATTATCAATATCAATTTCCCCGGCTCTCAAGCCATAAATCAATGCATGCAAAAGTGCATAAGTTTCATAGAACCTCACAAATAAATATGGAGCCAACCTGCCGGGCTATGGCCACCTCGTCCCGTGCCAAGTGCTCTAGGGTACCCTTTCTCCCTCCGGCAAAATAATAGGTGCGCAAAACATATATATATGAAACCTGTACATGTATGCATCATGTATGCATTTGCCAACACATGTATTTAAATTCCTGATTCTGCAATATTCATGCTGTTAACATCACTTACCCATACCGAGTATTTCCCCCATCATCAGATAAATTCAACATATCTTACTTCATAATGTTTACCACATTCAAGATGTAATTTATGACACAAAAATGCTTAATGTAATTTACAACACAAGAATACTTCTTTGAGAGATGCTATTTTAATATTAAGTCTCGATTCGCCAGTTGAGGAGTATTATAAATTTAATAACTATTATTCCCATCATATGATTGTTGTGATTTCATTTAACCAGTGATAGTATGCATTTACTTGCATTCATGCTCATAGCTCAAATTCATTATTCGACCCCATGCAATCAAATGACCACACCACGTGAAATTGCTGACCAAACATAATCCTGAAAATTTTCCTAAGGTAATGGACGAATAGAACGTTTTTTGAAAATGTCTTCAACTTGAAAAACTAACTCCCGGTAATTTGATTACTAGCATTTATTGTTGTAAAAATGATTTTTAATGAATTTTTCAAGAAACGGAAACTATGTATTTCGATGGTGGTAAAATTGCAAATTCATGGATTTGTACTAAAACCAAAATTCTAACTTTTTATTTTTATGGATTTTGATTTTTTTGATATTTTTATTGAATCCAAATGGGGGAGGTACTTTCTTATTTACATTTATGTATTAAAAGTAAAGGAAAGTAAAATATTAAATTAGGGAAAATGCAAACATTTACTTAAGTTTAAGGAGAGGTAAGATAAACCGGGTGTGAGCTGATAAGCTCTCTTCAAAGGAACAATGGGACGAGCTCGGGAACAGCTCGGTCTTGAGGTCGCAGCTTACGGAGAGAGCTCAAGAGACCTCGCGGGGAAGGACAAGCGAACGAGCTCGGGGTCATGAGGTGACGAGCTCGCGGTCAAGGGGTTTTTGAGGTCGCAGCTTACGAAGAGAGCTCAAGAGACCTCGCGGGAAGGATAAGCGAACGAGCTCGCGGTCAAGAGGTGAACGAGCTCGCGGTCAAGGGGTTCTTGAGGTCGCAGCTTATGGTCAGGCGCGCGGCAAGAGCTCGCGGCCAAGAGCTTGACAGATGAGCTCGCGATTAAGCGGCCAGGGAGCTTATAGGTGTGAGCTTGCGGCAAAAGAGCTGGAACGAGCTCGCGGAAAGAACTGGAACGAGCTCGCTAGAACATCAATGAAGCTGAACGTGTATATATATATATATATATAACTGGGTTTGTCGAACAAAACTGGGCATTCGAATGACTGTTTAAGCATGAATATATGATGGATTAGCTAGGGTATTTACAAGTGGGTCTCATATATGGGTGAACAGTATATATTTATTTCCAGTTCAGCTTTTGCTGTTTGATGCGAGGCCTCCAAATACCTCAATAAAATCATTTGAATGGACTGAGCATTTTACATTCAAACCACAGCACATATACATATAAGAAGCATTTGGATCAGCGAGCTCATTCAAAGGTGTTACACACACAGATATTATATATATATATACATTGAACACTGCTTCTTTGGATGCAGAACGAACAGAGGTTCTCATCCTCACCTAGCTATATAAAATGCCATTCACGAAGAAAGCTTGGGGTGAAAACAAACCCCATTTTGAGACCTCAAGAAGACTCCAACAGATACCCAGATTCACAGACTCAATGAACTCTAGCAGAGAGTGAACATACGCAGCAACAAGCGTTATAAATATATTTTATACATGTTTATATATATATAACCCCTCACAGTGAGTAAAATGAAGAGACTAACAGGGGGAACTTGCACGAGAAAATAAATAACAAGGGAGCTCGCACTGAAAATTAAGAGAGAGAGTAAGAAGAACTTGCCTGATAACTTTGCTACGCAGAAAAAATCCTCCCTTCCTGAAGCTGCTATCAACTCAGACCAAAATACCAGCAACCAGGAGGGAAAATGGGAGATAAGGAGAAGAAGTCTTAGATAGGAAAGGAGAGTACGCACAAGAGAAAAGGTCTCCAATGCAGATGAAACATGAAGAGGGCAATGCACAGTCTGCACCTGCCACTTGGTCGAAATGACCTGACTGCCCTTCACCTTTACAATGGTCAAAAGGAAGACCAAGGGCACTATTGACATTTGGGCCAATTTATTTTATTTTGATTTTCTTTTAAGGATTTCAAGTTTCATCTCTCAATTGGGCTCAGCCATGCTATGGGCCATTCCATAGCCCAACTTGCTAACCCAAAAATAAATTTTCATCATCCAAGCCCATTAATAATA